>NC_061092.1:48149561-48177061 GCF_015104395.2 Macrobrachium nipponense | reverse complement strand
CACTGGGCCGTGAAGAACTATTCGTAGAATAAATCAGAGAGGAAAAAAACTGGAGGAGAACGATGAAAGCTGACCACCGGTGCTCAGTCTTCTTCTCTACCTGGAAGATAATTAGGCAGCCCGATGACTGCAACCCGTCCGAGATACCGAAGTTCAACATCCTCTCGTATAATTGCACCTGATAGATTTAGGCAGGAAGACAGTCCACAGGGAACCAAGCGTAAACATGACTGTGAAAAAAAAATCCACTTTCGACTGAAGCTCTGTAACGCAAACAAAGAACATGCTTCTAGTGTTTAATCCTAAGAGTTACTGATGAACGAAGCTCCAACATAAAATGTTTTTTAGCTAAAAAAAAGTAAAGACCAACTACATAAAAAGTCGAAAAACAATCCGGGATATCCTTAATCATCGACAATCTCCTTCCAGTAGAAGTAATACAACGGCGTTTCAGAAGACATTTCAAACGCGAGGTACTAATCACACATCAAATCAACCCGTAGGTGTCACGCACGCTCCCAAGAATGTTTGTCTACCATACCGAGACACCCAAAGTACGTACGTGAGAGACAGACCTGTCCTTCAGGGCAATGAACCCTTTTCCTCATTTTCTACTGAGGCTCTCGTGAAGGTCAATGGTAAGGGCGGGGTGGAAACCATACATCCCAGCTATTGCCTGGCAATAAGAATGACGGCCGTGGATTCCTTAGTTACGGGATAGAGTATATATACCCTATACTCTGCGTATGCAGAGGCTCCCACACATGTGAATCCGATGCGAAAACCAGTCTGCAGTTCATATAATTACAGCACACTCCATTTCGCGTTCACCGCCGCCGACTTACAATAAGAGAAGGAATCCAATTTGAGGGAAAAGGTTGAACCACGAATGATGCCCTTCCGTCCTCAGAGATTCTTCCTGGAGGAACACGAAGGAGAGAGGGAAAGAGAAAGAGACTCGTAACAAAGAAAAGTGAAGAGGGAAGTCTACTCACAAATGTTGCCACGACAGTGGCGGGGACGGTGGTGGCGGTGTTAGTGTCAGCTGTCGTTCAATTCAAGGGACTAGCAATCACCCGCGAGTTTCATTCATAACCGAATATCCCGTATTATTAATCGGTTAAGTGCAAATGAGTGTGTGAGGCGGCAAGTAGTCTGTAGTTACATTTGAAAAATAATAACAAATCTGAATACTGCTTTATCATACTGAAACGATGATGGAAATGATGATGACATCACTGACGACAGCGAAATAAATACTGAACGTAATGAAAATACTGAACAGAACACGTATAATGAAAATCACCCACAGGCCACACTACGCTGATCGCATATCCACATACTGGATGTTCCAGTTAAACATCAATTAATTCTATTGTAATTAACACAATATTCATAATAAATACCAGCATTTTTGTATGTCCTACAAAAATACTACAATGAATATTCCCTTGGATGGATGCATGCATGTCAGATCAACACCCAACAATAAGCAATAATGCCTTTCACCAAAATCAACTGTAACAGTCGCAGAATAACATTTGGCAAGCATACAGATTTAAAGGGGAAACAACACACGATGTTTTTAATTCCGTTGTAAGCTGCAAAACAAAAACTGCTAAAAGCTCTGCAAAAATCTGAAACAGAAATGCATTAATGAATGAGGGAATAAAATGAATCCATAAACACCAGGGTTGCTTCGAACTGAAAACGAACAACACACAGATTCGTCCCCACAATCGTGGAACTCTGAGAACCTTCAATTGAGCAGAATTACCTGAGAAGAATTCAATCTTCCTTTAAGGTCATACATTCTACAAGTATAGGAATTAGTATTCGTGGTATTATCAGACACGAATCTTCGCGCAACTCACTTATCATACAGCGCTTTTTAATTACCAAGTATTCTTAAGACACTGCAGCGCTATTCCAGGAGAACCCAAGTAAAAACGTCACAGGTAAAAAAGTCACGCTAATTTTCCCTAGATAGTGAACCCCAAAGGTGAATTTTAACCCGGTATGTATTATTTGCGACGTGTTCAGTACAAGCCCAATGGGGATGACCATAAAAACACAAACAAAAAACTCGAAATATCATAAAAATAATGACCCGAGAAATATTGTGAATTTTTCACCGTAACTTTATTACCGGCCACCATAAATTAATGTGACTTTTTTTTCTTGTGACCATTTTCCTGTGATTTCATTACCAGAACATCTTACAGGATCGTGCCACAACAGATTACAGGCCACCTCCCGTAAATCAAGCGTCACAAATTCACTCAGTAGATACATTTTCGAATTTCCTATTCATGCACGTGTTTATACTATTTATATATTATATTATATATATATATATATTATATATATATATATATATATATATATATATATATATAACACCACCGTGATTCATATACACGCGTTAAGCTACAAATGTCGGAATTAATATATTTTCACCTATGTTAACCTAAGGGGAATTTCTTATCATCTAAAAAAAAATTCCCCTTCAGTTGACATATATGAAAATATATTAATTCCGAGGTATAGCGAATTAGATATTAAAGGTTATTTGTAGCTTAATGTGTACGTGTATATATACATATACACATATATGCATGTACGTATGTTTTATATATGGTATTTTGCTTGCATATCGACATAGCTACAATTTATATACGTACACCTTTGGTACAAATGCAGCTGCTTTCAGACCGACTCTCAAAATAGTGCCACTTGAGTAAAAGCATCACAGGATCATGCAGCTACATCGCTTCAAACACAGGCCCTCGGGAACACAACTCAAGCAAGGGAATCGGAACGTTCGCCTCGAAGTGAAGTGGAGAGAGAACTATAGAATGGTAATCCCGGGGCCCTTCGGGGGCAAAGGACTAATAACAAATAATTATAGAGGACAAAAGTCTGAGGGAAGGGGGAGGGGGGAGGGAAGGAAAAGGGACCAGGCAGAGGAATGGTGGTGGTGCAGCTGACCTTGAGACAATACCTGAGGGATGTCGAGACGGGAAGGTGAGCGAGGGAGGGGGAGGGAGGGAGGGAAAGGAAGGGAGGGAGGGAGGGGGAAAAATTCACTGGGCAGGACTACAAACATTGGTCCAAACTTCTCTTTGCCCACCCTGCTCTCCCTACGATAAGACTAACGCTGCTTACAAATATTAGGTAATAGTTTTCGTATTGTGTTTCCGGGGGGGGGGTTAAGAGAGAGAGAGAGAGAGAGAGAGGGGGGGGGGGGTGGTCAGAGCCAGTGGTCTACCTGAGTAAAAAAGAGGGTTGCAGGAAAAAAGGAAAGAAAAAACAAAATATATCGCAAACAAATCTGAGTGTTTACAAAAATGATTGTGACCATCTACCAAGTAGTTTCACAACTAGTGTGATCTACTTCCAAAAAAAAATATTGCCAATTACATGACATTACCGGATTTCCTAAGTATCGATATTACTTATGACATCAAAATGCGAAAACCCATGAACCACCCGATCGATTAAGGACCCTTTAACCCCAAATGACATACCCGCAACCCCTGACGCTTAAACGTACGTACCCACACATCCCACCCCACTTGGGACGTCCCTCATCGCCGAAAAAGTAAGGCATCTTCGCTACTCCCTCTGAGCAGGGACACCTTACCATACCCCCTGGGCACTGCCTAATTGAAATTCAACGACCCCACAACCTGTCATAAAAATCCCAAAACGCAGACGTACGCCTGAATGAATGAATACTGATGTGATCGACAAGATGGTGTTAACTGGCAACTCGTTAGCGAGAGGCTAAAAAAAATTGGTGGTCGCGTCACTCTCCTCTCTTTGGACATGCCTGAACCACTTATTTGTCAGTGCCAGAGAATCCCTCTATATAAACCACAATACGATCTCGGAGAATAGGTGGTCCTATTTTGCCAAAGCAAGTATAAAAAAAAAATAAATAAACTATATAAGATCAACGACCATCAAATCTCAACACATCGGCCGCGTCACATTTGGCTTTTGGTGCCACGAAGTACATCTATAGTTTACCCAGCTGCGAAAATGTCAACAGTATAGTCATTGAAAATCTCGTATGCTCAAGTAAGCGAGCGCTATCGCCACAGAGGCCATAGAACATGTTTTCTGTGAACAGTATCTTTTGAGAGAGAGAGAGAGAGAGAGAGAGATTACATGGAGTTACAAAGATTAGGATGTCTCAAAGACTTGTTCATCCATTCGAGGAGACATCGTGTGCTCACTTATCTCTAAGAGCAGGTTTTACTGTTAGAGAGAGAGAGAGAGAGAGAGAGAGAGAGAGAGAGAGAGAGAGAGATTACATTACGAGGTGCACAGTACCCGATCTCATAAAAGCGTCACTGCAGACACCACCCACAACTACAGGGCCACAAAGAGCACACCAAAAAGATCCTTGACTTTTAAGCAATTTAAATCACTCTCAGAGGTCCCTGGGCAGCGGCGCTGACTGACTGTACCATGACGTCGAGCAGCCAGGAGACCGAGTTAGCTGAATCATTGACTACGTGTGTCATACCATAAAATGTGTACCATAACATGAACATAAAGAACGGCAGTTTTACCAGCAATGAAGCTCCAAGTATGCGTGATTATAAAGGTACATCAGGAGACGTAAGACATTCATAAGTAATAAGACCCATTTCCGCACGCGCGCGCACACTTGCTCATGAATAAAATTATGGTACACTCTGGGAGCGGCTACAATGGGTTCATGAACCGTACTCACAATCCTTGAAATTCTCTCTCTCTCTCTCTCTCTCTCTCTCTATCACAAAGCCCCCCCCCCCCCCCCCCCCCCCCCCCCCCCCCCCCCCCCCACATGGCACGGAACAGCAGAGATGTCTTAAAATGAACCATTATCTACGCTGTTGCATTGTGATCTGGAACGCTCAAGAGAATATTTCATGAAAACACTCACACAAATATCTTTCTGAGTAATAAGCTCTTGTGCGTCATCCCAGTTCTTATCAAGGGATATATACAGAAATAAACTTCGGGTATCATATGACGCATTTGCTTGCTCTCTCTCTCTCTCTCTCTCTCTCTTCTCTCTCTCTCTCTCCTCTCTCTCTCTTTGTCATGAGAAAAGGTCTCGAAGGGCAATCCCAATCCTCTGGGTTTAAAAAACAAAACACAATGCACGGCTCAAATATACGCAAGTTGATTAAACTGCTTGGAAATGCTTTGGCACCAGGAGTCATAATGCAAGCTAAATATAGTGCTTGCGTGAGAGAGTAAATCAGTCACAAAGGACTTTAAAAAATCGTTCTTTTCAGCGGCGTATTCATCACACTTAATACAATTTCAAGGGCAACCTCCCTCCAGTGTGTGGTGCGGTTACTACGGAATGAAATGCCACAAAACTGACCGAGAATTTTTGCAGTTTTCACGGGTTGAGGCGCTCGAGACTCGAGGCTCTTTTCTATTCGGGTCGTCTAGTCTGCGGAAACACCTCGCAAACCCATACTAACACACAAGGTATATAGAGTAAGGGAGTCCCTTATTCTATATACCTTGCTAACTCATGCCTGGGATATTACAACCACGACTACACGTACTACAGAAGACGTATGGCTCTTTAAATCTATCGATTCACGAAAGAATGGTGCATAAAAGATTTATAATCATTTACTACCATAATAGGTTACGATATAAAAGACATCAGGCAGCCCTTATCAACATCTACAAATCTGGTACAATACTCTAAAACGGCATTTGTTTAACGTTAAGAGAGAGAGAGAGAGAGAGAGAGAGAGAGAGAGAGAGAGAGAGAGAGAGAGAGAGAGAGAGAGAGAGCAGGCAAGAAGGCCTCAGAAACGGGTACCTAGTGAACAGCCAATGAACAGCTAGCTATAAATGAAAAATGAATGTCCAAAGACTTTGACTAACGCGTGAACCTAACTTGCCCTCACAATCCCGATTCCAACAGGCCTAAGGCAAGACGGCATTTTTCGGAATCTGTTATTGCATTGACCACACTCTAATCTTAAATGGCCAACGCTGGGAATTTCGGAAGGATACTCTACCCTCTCTTCCAGCAACGCCGATGGCAATACATCACAAGGAAACGGCAACGTCAAGAATAGTGGTGTGCTCAAGTTCAGTACCCTGAGGCTTACAAGACCTGCAGGGCTCTCAGTGAAACCTATGGACATTTTGCATAGAGTGAAAGAAGGTCGACTGAAGGGAAAGATTATCAGGCAATATCTAAAAGGGCCAGCAGGAATAGAGGTGCATTATGAATATATACATAAATATATATAATTATATATCTACAAACCCCGATTTATATAATATATATATATATATATAATATATTATATTTAAATCTATATATATATATAAGAAGGATACCTACTACACACAACATTTTGAGAAAAAAGAAAACATGAAAAATTTGGTAAAGGTTAACTACATATTGAGCGAAACAAAATCAAGTTTAAGATACAGACAACAAACAACACGAAAGAGAGAGAGAGAGAGAGAGAGAGAGAGAGAGAGAGAGAGAGAGAGAGAGAGAGAGAGAGAGCCAACAATTTGCTAAATGGCTTTGGGAGCAAAATTCTGTGCCACCATATCCACAATCCCTTCGTAGAGAAACGTCAACGAACACCTGAAATACTTAACGACCCAATAGTGCCCGAGCGTTCCACGTCACCAGTAATAACAGGCACATTTTCCAGTGCCACGCGGCCTGACGTGCAAAAGACACCAGGAAAAAATTGCATAAAAGACAACATGGGTCACCAAGGGATTTTATTCTCTCTACCTCTCTTGCTTTTATTCCAACTCGGAACTACTTTGTCCACATTCTCTCTCTCTCTCTCTCTCTCTCTCTCTCTCTCTCTCTCATCCTATATATATATATAATCTATAATATATATATATATATATATATATATATATATATATATATATATATATTTATAAAGCCTTCATTTGAGCTCGGAATGACGAGATTCTGAATGCTCTTCTTACACACATATGGGTACACCCTTATATGGCTCTCTCTTTCTCTCCCTCCCGTTCATAAATTATATATATATATAAAAAAACAATCCTTACCTGACATAATAAAGATTCGTCAACACTGTCGGCATTAAGTACCTCCAGCAATCTTGTCAAGGTCACAAAACCTGACATAATACAGATTTATATGACACATTAAACACATCACTGAAATGTTTGGACTTTCAAAACAGTTTGTGTTCATTACAGAAAGAGAAATCGTCTAAGCGCAAAAACATTCTGACAAGCATTCACAAAATGATGAAAAGGTGAATTTATTGGCATCTCTAAAACTAATTATAAGTAACCGAAAAGAGTAAGACTGGACACAAATATATGAACTAGGTACATCCGTTAATACCAGAGCAATTCTTTATTAACTGTTTATATCCTAATTGGGGAATCCTCTTCGTTATCAATTCCCATTATACACACACACACACATAAAATGACTATCCCTCACGACACAACTTAACAAGGAGAGTCACAAGCGAAGCTGGTCAGAAATATCCAGCCAGTGCCACAAAGGAATCTGGTCGTTGGTGTAATGCGAACCTTTTAAGAGTTACTGGTGCCATATGGGAGACATGCAATTATCGCCCCCCCCCCCCACCCCCGAAAGAGGGCACGTCCTTTATTTAGAGCCAGACGGGTAATCTCGTCGGTGCCATTTGGTAATGCAGTACCCAATGCCCACCGGAGTTACAGAGTATCTGGTGTTAATTGGGTCTCTGGGTTGCTATTACAAGGAAATAGCTAGTTCATAACTACAGGGTGTCATATTCAAAATACCAACGGCAGCTGGATGCTCGTTCGGGGGAGGAACATCATCATCTTATTACTGTTTCTCACAACTTTCATACTCTCACAAAAGACCAACTAAAACAAATCAGTTTCTTTATTACATGTAACTTACAAACAATGGATGAAAATAAAAGCATAACTAGCTCATCAAATAAGGATATAAATGTGCATATCAGCTGAGACTAACTTGAGGAAAATGAGGACATGACACTCATGTCCCATTACAGCTTTTTTTGAACTTGAGAAAATGCAAATGACGTTCACATTGCAACAGACTACGTTGAATAATTCTCTCTCTCTCTCTCTCTCTCTCTCTCTCTCTCTCTCCTCTCTCTCTCTCTCTCTCTGCTAGAGCTGTGCAGTCTTTGAGAATAAATATTGCCAAAACTGGAATGTAATGGTTAATCAAAAACAACCACGACAACGATAACTTCAACATTCATACAAACTCCTCCAATACCAAGAGCAGACAAGTATAAAACAATGGTCCTCAGAGATAAGATTAACATTTTTACCATATCTTTTTAAATTACAGAAAAATACAAATAACAATGACATCAGAGTTCCCTTCTCAATAAAAAAAAAAAAGAAAAAAAGTCTTATGAATGATAATGGTACACCTGAGTGTATATTGATAGAAAGATAACCTCTTCAAAATCTTGACCGTACCCAAATCCATCAACCACTCGAAAGACATACACGAGGAAGTAGTTCTATAAGAACCTCCAAGAGGAGAAACGCCACACTCTCTAAAGAGGGGAGAGAGAGAGAGAGAGAGAGAGAGAGAGAGAGAGAGAGAGAGAGAGAGAGAGAGCTTAGTGCAGACTAAACGTACCCTTCCTTCTTCATGCGTACAACTCTCATTTCGTGACAAGAGATGGGGAGGGATGGTGACAGCGAGGGAAGTGGGAAAGGGGTGGAAGCCTTCGGCGCAGCCATAGCTGTGGGCTGAGTTGAAGAAGGTTATTGAACCCATATATTCTTCTTCAGACAGTCACGTCATGAAAGGGCGGTCGTCGATTCACAGATGTAAACAAATAAACATTAATATATATATATATATATATATATATATATATATATATATATATATATATATGTATATATGTGTGTGTGTGTGTGTGTGTGATCGCGCGTCTAAAATACAATAAGGACATAGCAAATATCAAAATGATCACATGTAAACTTCTCAGTACCGAAAATACTCCTGACAACACAACTGTCAATATCCAGGGCTATTCATTTAACCGGACATTAAGCGCTCAAGTGTAGTTCATGTCAGCCAGGTCTAGCAGCAGGCACCGACGTGTACCCGATACACAGGCTTCTATCGACGACCGAATCCACTATAACATTATCGACGTAGAGGAGTCGAATTCCAGCTCCCACGGCCCCGTAGCTGACCTATATATTTCCTGCCTTATCTACTCGGGTCATCGACCTCTTCAAATCGGCTTCTATGATGCCAAGACGGTCGCCTAAGTCACACTTGAAAGAATGTCATTCAACGCTTACAGTATAAAATCTTGAGCAAGAAAGAAAGATAAGGAGAGAATATGTAATTACTGGTTAAACCAGGATTACCTCGTCGAGGCCTTCCTGTTTTGATGGTAGACATTTATGACGGAGCAATGAAGTCAAATCTGGGGTTTAATCTCTCTTCCCTCTTCCCCGCCTCAGAAGCGACCCAGAGCCATACTGGATAATAGGAAGAATGGACGTCATTCGCCCATCCTCATCGGGTGTGAGAATCGAACGTTGGTCGTCCAAGTGCGAGCTAGACGTGCTGACACCGTGCTACGATGAGTGTGAGAAGGAAAAATCACGTCATTTCTACAAACAACGATAACTAGATTGTCATATTCCTGACTACAAATTACACTCTGGACCAAACGCCCCAACACGGGCACAATGACTACTGGGCCACCCTGCACTATCCATTTAATTGTGACCTCTGAATGAATGTTGTATCATAAAACGAGATCCGCTACCATATACTGTATTTTCGTGTGCAAAAACGATATGTACGAATAATAAAAGCCCCTTGAGATTTGCCGTCGTTCATCTCTGAGGTAGCCTCTGGCCACTATATGTGACATGCGCTCCTTCTCTACTAATTTTATGACATATTTCATAAAATTATTCCCATTAGGTAAGAGTATTCAACAAATATCAATAATTAGTGATGGGACAATAACATTTCCAAACATTCTGAATAATATAATAACAGGCACTACATCAGCTGACATCTCGGTCATAACCAAATCTGACAGACGCCCCTCTCTCTCTCTCTCTCTCTCTCTCTCTCTCTCTCTCTCTCTCTCTCTCTCTCTCTCTCTCTCTCTCTGTGTGTGTGTGTGTGTGTGTGTGTGTGTGTGTGAAACACAAAAGCATTATGCTTCAATTAAACAGCTGACTCACCAAAGACAGAAGCATCCATTGACGAGTGGTCCTTGAGGACTTGCAGACCTGTACTACTTAACTATGGAAGCAGACCAGAGACGAAAGAGAAACAAATACCTACACGTGAGTTCACCGGATCTTGAGAAAATGCGATCTTCTTCCCTAGCTCGGTGTACTCAGCCGTAAATTATGATGATAACGAAAGACCCTCGGTCGCTCTAAACGCCCTTCGTCTGGCAGGTAGACAAACAAGTACAATATCCCTTTACGTAACGCCTGCGAGTTGGGATATGACGACAAAGAGGATGTTATGTACTTACGGTTACCTATCAAGTCAATCCTTCTCATTACTTGCATAAATATATACACTCTTCTTCCCAAGCAATAACGCAACGCTTGACATTCACCTTAATTTTACCCGGCAACAGAGCTCTCCTCTTTCTAGCACAAATGTATCTGTCTCGCATATCATTTTATTTCACTCTACTTAAACACAGCTCCCGCTTTGCTACCCTTGACAGGAGTCTCTAAGCTTCCAGCACATAAGCACATATCGAGTCTTGCCTCACATAAATCCAACAGAAAGGTGTATATGTACTTATCTTACGGATAAACACATATGCGCTATATTCATACACAGCTTTATCACTCTCTTTGTTATACGCAAAAATTTAAGCCCTACGTCATTCTTACGCAATATACGTTCTCTATTTCATGCACAAGCAAATTTACCATTCATGCAATTCTGTTTATCACCACCGACCCAGACGAATATACTACACGCCATCACTCCCATATTAGGTACACCACTTTTTTTCCTGAATTTACCTAACTTTCCACTTACTTGAGGACAATGCTGTATTTACCTCGCTCCGACGCAAACATACTTAGTAATACAGTCATAGTCAAAATTACGTAAATTGCCAATTACAGAGCATAATAGCCCGCCGCTCTCCAAAGTGCAAAACAAAGCATTAAGGTAAAGCATCACTTCGCCATTAAAACATTATGAAAACAAACCATTAGCTCTTGAACTTGAGAGAGAGAGAGAGAGAGAGAGAGAGAGAGAGAGAGAGAGAGAGAGAGAGCGCTGTGATCCGCTGTTCAAAGTGAGAGCAACAAACACATCCCCTGGAGGTAAACTTGAAAAGACAGCAACCATCGTCGAGCACAGGAGCCCACCGCAATGAACAGATGGCCACGGGGTTTGCGTGTGTGGCCGTCATGGGGCAACAGGACAAAGGCCGAATTCACAACCACAGCCACTCTATATAGTAGGCATGATAGGAACATCTTCGGACATGAGTGATCGCCTAATTATATATATATATATATATATATATATACTATATATATATATTATATCTATATATATATATATATATTACTTTACTTTACAGATATGCAGGGCCAAATACAGCCCTGTAAGAAAACCTGACGAAACAGCTACACAAAAGACTGAGGGAGGCATCTACATGCATGACAGCTACATAGCACATATATGAATGCACAGGTGGTGGTGGTGACTGTCGGCAGAATGAAGCCAATAGCTACAATACACAAGCAAGATGGAACAGATACAGTCACTGAGATGCGAAAGACCAGATGCTCTGCACACAAATTATGGCTTGTTATAATAAATCACTGTATACAGACGGTTGGCCTAATACCGTGCATATATGCAGAGACTGTTGCTGTACAGAGACAAGAGGGATACGGATTCTGCACAGCCATGTGAAAGTCACAAATCAATGCCATCCAATATATATTCTGCAAAGATATGTAAACACGAAAAAATAAACTAAGAAAATTATAATAATAATATAATGATAATTACCTAGCAACGCACTGACTCACGAGAAAATTAAGCCTAGCCATACTAAGTCATATATTACAGTCTTCACGTAGGATACTTGTAAATGTAAGCCAGGGAGGTCTTCGAACTTCTCTTAACCTGCGTATCATCATCTACGAACTCGGGAATAAACACTGGAGATGAATAAAAAGGAAGGAGCCACACAAAGGGCGACACGAGGTTCCGTCTGTAAGTGCATGATGTCGACACCAACTACTTTCCTAGCACTTAAATAACAAATATTCCAAAAGTATTGCTGAAGTAATTCCCGTCCATAACCGACAACCGGCCACAAACTCACACCTTTTGCCCGTTTTAGGTACGTTGGGTTAGACTAGGATATATATATTATAGTTAGAAAATATCATCAAAGAGCACCTTGGGTATGGGAAACATAATGAGATTGTTTTCAAGAAGATTCTAATGGTTAGTTTTTAGATGTGGCGTCCTGCTTTTTTCAAAGAAGGTTCCAGTACTCGCGAACAGTTCATAAATATATGCCGGCCGGCCCATGGAAAAATGAAGACACCATTATGGTTCTTGGAAGAGTACCTAGGTAACGCTGACCATCTTACCCTAACAAGATGTGTCTTGTGAAACAAATACCCAGATGACAGCTATGTTAAGCGTGAATGTCACGCCCAAGGTCACAAGATTCCTAACTTGAGTGTCATCTAGATGCTATACTGGTCGAGTCTGCATGCTATAAGTAGTCTTTATCGTGTTTAGTTCATTCGACAAAGGTTAAAGCCCTGCACTAAATCTACGCAATATGAACCCATAAATTCACCTTGTGGCAAAGAGCCTGCTGCAATGAACACCCAAGGGCAGACGTAAGGACCATACCGGCGTTCATGCACATCTGTGTAAGGTAGTCTGCCCATGTACTCAGTTGGACTGAAATCCCTTCAACCACGTACGTACTGTGAGGGCGATGTAAGCTGAGAGCCAGACATACTGACATGAAACCTGTATGCCGCTATTTGTAGGTAGGCGCTAATAATAACTAGAGTGCAAGAGCACGGCTATCAATACACAACTATGCGATCACTTCTCGGAGGAAACTAGAAGCAAAATATATATTAGAATCTACTCGTCACTTTTTGACATACGTGTAATTACAATAAAAGTACCTTCTTAAAGGCTTGAAACCACAAAGTGAAATCAAATTCAAGATTATGAAGCAATTCTGGAGTCCGTAGAAGGATTCGAACCCACATCCGGAGTTTCAGCACCAGGTCGCCTAACTAAACCGACAGACTACGCGAAATGGTCATTCGTACCATAATGTCGCAATTAGCAGGAAAAAATTATAGTTACACGAGAGAGAGAGAGAGAGAGAGAGAGAGAGAGAGAGAGAGAGAGGCAGGTACAATCAAGTTCCGACAAACAATAGCTTCTGGGACAACAATTTCAGTCTGAGGGAGGCAGGCAGGCCGACGCCGGACAAAAGGGACAAAGCGCGGCCCTTTTCCCTCGCACTTGACAGGGGTCCTCCTACCTACACAAAGATGAGATGGCAAACGGGAGGAACAACAAGATTATAAGCGCTGGATTAGTCAAGGGAGAGAAAAGCAAAGGACGTAATGATGATGCTGATGATGATGATGATTATAATAGAGAGGAAGGGGAAAAGGTATTTCAAGCGGGGAGGTATATAGTAGTGGCGAGAAGGAATATGGATACCTGATGACGATGATGACAAAGAGGAGGAGGTAAGAAGGTAGATGAAGAAAATCAGATAACATGGGGGGGGACACAAAGGGAAGTGAAGGGTACGAACAGGGGAGTAATATGAAGTGTTCTAGGGTCCTATGAAGGGAGTGCGGCTCATGGGGAGGAGGCAAGGAACAGGGGGATGAGAGGGTTAAAAAGGGGGAAGGGGGAGTAAATAATGAAGAAAATATGGAGAATAGGGGGGGTTGACTGGAGGAGAGGGTTAAATGTCAGAGCCTGGCCTTTAAAACTCAACCCAATCCGCCTTTCCTCCCACCCACAGTACCCTACACGCAATCTTAGTGGGTCCTGCCTACACGAAACATAGCAGAACCCTTCCTTCACAGAACACTCATCTTCCCCGCAAACGTAACTTAGCAACCGCCCAAGTATCAGGGAAGGAGGAGGAGAGGTTCGCCACTTTAAAGGTCCCTCTCCTCCTCCTCCATCCACACTTGCTCCCAAGACCTCAGAGGAACACAAGCAGCGCTGACACAAGCCGGTCGGTTTCATCTACCAACAACGAAATTAGTTATCAGCCTTCCTCAAGAACAAGAGTAACAATGCCAAAAGAAACGCCTCCTTTCCATGGAAATAAGAAAGTTGCGTGGCTAAGTTAACAGCCGATCTATTAGGCCATAGATGACAGGAGCGGAATTCTGATCCTCTCTGTTGCCATAAATAAATGAAAAGTTTCTTGTGATTAGGTCACAGTGATATTCACTTAAAACTCCATACCCATCGCAGTGCACTGCGGTATTGAATGTAGTCCTCTCACTACAGCCGAGTGCTAGGTCCATTCATGTAAAATCTCTTTTCCTATTAGGCTTAAACTATTTATCTTCAGCTGAACGACGACTTTGTATTTAAGCTCACCAATAATGTCAGACTGGGAAATGACTGTATCAGTGATCGAAAAGACACCGAATTTATACACGAGCAATTATAACCTCTTAAATCAGCCTAAACTTAAAAAAATAAAAAAAGGAATTTGTTGAATGATCGACTCCCCACGGGACGAAAATCCAAAAGACAAAACGGTTGCATAACCCTCAACCCTGGGTACGCCAAGCCGTAAGGGAACAGGGTGCTGTCGACCCCTGGCTTCCAGCCAAATGATTTCTTCCTTCCTTTGCTATTATTACCATCCGGAGAAGTAACCACAACACACCTCCCAGTAACACACTGTGCAGAAAGTTACCTAGACAACTACGTAAGGATCTTCTAGTACTAGAAATCGTAGTCAATTAAGCATTTCTTCGTGCCACTGGAATGTGTTCAGCAACAAAGAAAAAATCAACAAAATGAGAGAAAAGAAAAGAAATATAGACCAGAGCTTATTTTAGAATCTCTGGAAGACTCGTTGTCCCTCAGAGAGAGAGAGAGAGAGAGAGAGAGATAAACACAAAAGTCATTCACAACTGAAAAACTTGACAAGAGAGGAAAGGTAATGAAATAAACAATGAATGCGTGACCTTTTAAAAGACAGACATTGCATAAGAATATCAAGTGAGTTACGTTGCCAGGAAACAGGGCGACGACGACGACGACGACAACAGGCTCTCTGCACCATTTGCACGTTTCACGGAAGGCCCACAACGACTTAGATTCAAGCTCTTTGAACCAGTCAGTCACAAGAGAACTTTGGAGTGCTTCATTGATTAACGTTATGCATGTAAATATAATATGAATTACAAGGTTACGATTGGCACATACTCGCAGTTTTGCCGACATTTAGTAATAAGTCTATCGTCCTTCCGCTTTACAATTCCGAAAGACTAAAAAAACAGACTAAGAATATTTACTTGAAACATTGACATCAGTATATCATTAAAACATATAAGAATTAATATATCACTCGCTCCTTCTACGAGAGAGAGAGAGAGAGAGAGAGTATTTATTATTAACACCCAATCGATAACCTTTCATCGTTAACACACACAAACACATTCGCGCTCGACATCAGACAAAAGGATTTTTCTTGCCCATTAAAAGACTTGATATCATCACTATTATCGTCATCGTCATTCTCTCTCTCTCTCTCTCTCTCTCTCTCTCTCTCTCTCTCTCACTCTCACACACACACACCTTCTATTGTCATCGCTTCGAAGGGACCGCGGAAACGTTCAGCAGGAAAAAAAATCAAAACACCTTAACACCGATTTGTCTTTGGTCTTTCAGAGAGAGAGAGAGAGAGAGAGAGAGAGAGCGAGAGAGAGAGAGAAGAGAGGAGAGGAGAGATCGTACAACTGTAGACATATGATACGGGAAACAGTACTACAAAAATAAACCTAAGAATCAATGAGCGCCGCGATCCTTTCCCTTTACTCAAACAAAAGAGAGAGAGAGAGAGAGAGAGAGAGAGAGAGAGAGAGAGAGAGAGAGATCGCACCCATTTGTCTAAAATTCTTCCAGAAACAACAGGTTCCGCATCCAACTCTTCCGCTACAGAAATAAAAATCGTTAATGACTTGCAAAACAGAGGGGGAGGGAGGGAGGGAGGGGCGTAAGGAAGGGGGTTAAGATCAGAGAGAGGGGAGGGACAGAGTACATTTAAAAATAAGAAAAAAGTTGTGTGTTTAAGATGTCAGTTAATACGTACCATTTAATTACACATAACAATGATAAACCTTAGCATGAAATAGAGCAACGCACGCTTTCTCGAGGGGGATATCTTACCAATTGCTTATGTCGAGGGCAAACCCCCAAACCAAGTAGCAGCCGCCGTACCCACACGAGTTACGTAAATCGCTAGAACGTATCAAAATAAACAGCACCTGCGCATTGCCAACTTTGGTTAAAAAAGACCCTAAACTTAAATGGTGACCATATAACGAATGCTCCCTTCACCGTTGATCACTTCACTTGATTATACTTCCTTTTCATCTACGTTCCCACATTTCTTGAAGGAACAACAGGAGTTTTCTCGGGAATGATTAGGTTAATAAATTCATCTTTCCCTCCCTCCTAGCCTGACATTTCTTTCTCTTTTGCTGACTACAATAAGCCAGGGCTGTTCAACTTGTCCTATTCTGCTTGATAGCTAGGAAACCAGAATTTGGTACAGCGCAAATACTCAGTAGCTTGCAATCAGATGCTCTAAATGTCGCATAAATCATTATCATTTCTTCTATTCGTTGTCTTATCCACTGATGATTAACAGTTAAGTACACGGCTTTATCCTCTGTTCCAATGCAAACACAACCTTAGTGGTAGGAGTAGTTGACAAATTCTGACTTATAACTGCTGACGCCACATATATGAGAGTCACAGAAAAATCAAATTCGGCCTCTAGTAATCATCATACATACCAGCAAGTTCAAATAAAAATTTCTGATGTAAGGTTATTGACGCTGGAGAGAGAGAGAGAGAGAGAGAGAGAGAGAGAGAGAGAGAGAGAGAATATGCTTTATCTAAGCCCTTGGAAAGAGCAACCAAATAGATACCAGTTGAAGCGACTACTTTCAGCTCCTGACAGAAGTGGGTTACTACACATTCGTGAAAAGCAATCTTCAATTATTCATTCATTCATTCATTCATCGCTCCCTACTTTCCTCGTCCCTGTTCACGTCCCCCAAAAGACCTCTTAACGCTTTTAAAAAGTCAGAACGGAGGAGGGAAAATAAACCCAAAGTTATTTTAACAACACCCGATGATGACTGATGTGATCTACTGTCATTTTAAAACCACTTTTAAAACATTTAAACAGGCCAACTTCACGGGAAAAAATAGAACCATGTCGAAGTCGTGTTACTCTGCATGCACTTAGTGCTGCTGCAATTGCCACGTAGTTTAGTCTGCCCCTGGCAACCAAATGAGACACTGCAAAGAATGAACCAAACTCGCTTTCTCAGACGAGCTCGGGATTGGCATCAACAGATTTGTTTTGACCAAACAGCCACCGAGAGAGAATTTTCCTCTGTCGCCAAAATCCCATCCATACACGGCAGCCAGCTAAGGGAGGGATTCCCTTCGATCAGACAACGTCGACCACTGACTGGCCTCCCAAGATGAAATCTTGCTCACAGGTAAACATGGGGAAATCAAGTTCCCATGTAGACAAACACAACAAAAAAAAGCCTTTGTTTTGGAAACTGGCTAACACATCAGGCCTTGAACTGACAAGATAAGATACTTTTCCCACTTCCAACACCTTTAACCATTTCCCTCTTTACATCTAAATCCCTCTTCGTCATCATTTCTCTACCTTTCATCATCATTAGCACTTCCCCTTTCGTACCTTACAACGAAAAACAGTGCCTCTAACTCCCAGATGTGAACATTTAATCCCTTACTAAATGACAGGCATGAACGTACTACGTACCCTGCTCAAATCCAAAACACACAGCAATAAACTAACCATAACAGGGAAGGAAATAAAGCAGGAAAGAGGGGACGACGAGCGCGGAGGCCAAGAAAGGGGAAGAAATAGAGATGACATAAAATGAGAGAGAGAGAGAGAGAGAGAGATGTTGAAGACGGCCGCGTCGGGTGGATACCAGACACATGCCAGAAGATGTAGACAGAAGATGGGAGAGAGGGATGGGGAGGGACAAGGGGTGGGGGTAAGTGTGATGGGGGATAAAGAGGGTCTCGACCAGAGGGATAGGGAAGTAGAAGCGTGGCGGCGGCGGCGGCGGTGGTGGTGTGAAGGCAATAGAGAAGCCGAGCCTCAACATTGATCGCAAGGCCCCGGGTAGACGGTAGACGGGAACAAAACTTGGTAGGAGTAGATGCGCAGGCACGTACACACGCATACCTACCTACATACACACACACACACACTTGAGAATATCTATATGTAGGCACGACGGTGAAGCAACCGAGGCATCTCCTCCTCCCTTGGTCAATAAGACGAAAGAAAGGCTGTGCTCTTCCCCCTTGGAGAAAATAGTGGCGGCGGCCGTTACACAACACAACCTCTGCTTCCCCAAGCCTAAGAAGACGTATAATCCTATCACAAACTTCATCCCAGCCGCCACTGGACAGGCGGACCTTTTATTTACTCAAGACGAGCGAGCAATGCCTCTTTTGCAGTCTCCCTCTCCTCACACTGGGGAGACTGTTGTATAGAACATCCCCCCCTTCCTCTCTCCTCTCTCTCATTATATATATTATATATATATATATATATATAATATATATGTATATATAATATATATATATATAGATTGGATTATTATCACTTTAGCACGTGATCCATTAGGTATAACACCTATCTACAGGTGAAAAATAAAGAGACGAGGTCTCTTATTTTTTACCTTTGGGAATTATGTTGATACTATATATATAATATATGTATATTAGATATAATAATATATATCTATATATATATATATATATATATATATTATATATATGTGTGTGTGTGTGTGTGTGTGTGTGTGTGTGTGTGTGTGTGTGTGTGTGTGTGTGTTTGGGTGTTTTATTTGTTTATGTACACATTATGTTTTGACAATACACGAATAAAAAGTCTATCTACAAATAACTAACAAAAAAAAACAACAACAACTTCCAACACAAAAGAAGAAAATTGCCAGGAAACAAATGATACAACAAAAATAACGCTATTACAAGTAAAAAGACAAAATGCAGCTTTACCAAACGATCGTCATTAGCATCATCATCCCGGATTTTATTTTTGTTTAGGAAGCACTCCCATCTGCTCTCATTTGGTCCGTCTAGCGGGCATCATTCAGAGAGAGAGAGAGAGAGAGAGAGAGAGAGAGAGAGAGAGAGAGAGAGAGAGAGAGAGAGAGAGAATTCGAACATTTAAGCTAAAGCCGTCATCCCTAATTCACGGACTACATTTGGTAGCTTTTACAGGGAGCAGATTACACTTGATTGCTGTCCCGGATAGTGAAAAGTACTCTCTCTCTCTCTCTCTCTCTCTCTCTCTCTCTCTCTCTCTCTCTCTTATTTACGTAACCTCCGTAACGCGTTTTGAGCCTCACATCGCACGGAAGCACGCTCGTATCAAGTCTATGAAACGAAACGGGAATGTGACGTGTGTACTAGTTATTTATTTGGTCTCAATAAAATAACATTTTGGGATTCTTGCCACGATTTGCTACTAATAGACAACGAAAAGGACTTCGAGCTTCATGATACAGCATTCAATAGACGCTAAGGTGTCATCCCCGGTTCACTTACGAACACGTAAAACACCTTGACAGACCGAGTCGCAACAAAGTCGTATAACCTGTGCAATAACACTACCATATACCAAATGACTCGACCTGTCAGGTGCTGCTTCTGGGCCGGGGTTGTTCAGGTTCGTCCGTGGATAAGCTGTCTGTCCTGGTTACAGCAGGCCACTCAAAGCACCGGTATCACCGATTCATCCACTGCACTTGTCAAACACTGATCACATCACAGTGTCTGGAAAACACGTAGGCTGCTTTTCGACGTATTCTCTGGAAGCCCACACAACGGAAGTCCTATATTCCTGGCTGCTAGACACTTAGGAAGACAACTGCGAGGATTATTATTATTAACAATATAATTATCATAACTCAAAATTCGCATGGAAGGAACACTCCAAAATGGCAATTTCACTGCTATGAGGCGCCTACAGTAACTAATGGTATCATCATCATTATCAAGTGGCATGAAGACGACTACCCAAGCAAGTACCACGCAGGGCAGAAATAACATTCGCGAATGCCTTGCTTCTCAAAACTGCATTTGGTAAGAGCATATTCCTGCCGACGTCAGTATCCATGGAAACGTCCTTCTGGAGAAGGAGCCGTCGATCACGAAGGGCTGTCCAGGAGACCTCGGTTCTTGTCAAGTGCGATTAGCAACAACAACGTCAACACTTTCCCTGAAAACACCAAGGTGTCAGATACACTGACTGGCACAAATCTTGGAGACCAGAGAAGACATTTTTCGAAAACAGCACAGCAGTGGAAGGGGTTAAGTGGCCCCCCCGCACACACGCCCCCTACCCTCAGCAAAAAACCAATGAAAGATCTTAGATCGCTCGCTTAACTACTCTGGAAATAATATGAAAAGTCGAGCAAATCCACTTCCGGGTCTTTCTAGGAAATGAAAGATGTCAAGCATGTGAACGTCATCAAAACTTTTGCAACGGCGCTGAGAGAACGACAAGGGAGAGCAAATCTGATAAGATGCTCCTCGCTAGTGGGAATGTATTACCACGTCAAGGCCAAGCCAGTTTTATTAACGATGGTGCACATTCTGACGGAGCACTATCACAGATGTGCAATACATTTTCTCTCTCACTAACTCGGTTCCAACCTACTGTAGTCGAATGACCGAATGTTACTCGTTATTATTATCCTGCTTAGGTAGGACAACAGTGGAGCCAATTATGATTTTCAAGCAACGGACCGAAACCGCTTCATCCTAACCCGGGATCAAACTCAAAACCTCTGAGAAAGAATAGAATTTATAATATAAACAATATAGTTATCAATTTATCCACTTTCATCAAGGCTACGAACTCCTACGACGAATATGACCTAGCACAAGGACAAGCGGTAGGGACGTCAAGGTCACGTCACCCTCACCCCTAGACAACTTGTGGAAGTCAGTATGATCCATCAAGACACTCGGCAAAAGCAGTTTTTTTTTTTTTTTTTTTTTTTTTTTTTTTTTTTTCCCTCATACCACAATGGCAGGAGATTGAGCGCTTCCATACGGCCGTCTGATTTAACACCCGAATCATAATTCACAAACACTACAGTTACATGAAGACACCTTCTCGTTTACGTATATGTAGAGAGAGAGAGAGAGAGAGAGAGAGAGAGAGAGAGAGAGAATAGCAACAATAAAATGCATTGCATACAAACTCACTCACTACTCTTTACAACAAAACACGGAGAGAGAGAGAGAGAGAGAGAGAGAGAGAGAGAGAGAGAGAGAGAGAGAAATCTCCCCTGGTCATCGTGCAAGCCACGAGATTAAACTATTACCTAATAACGAAAGGGGGCGAGCTTATGTGGGTCAAACAGCTAAAATATGCCACCAGCCAACAAAAAGATTCCCATTCTTCTAAAACATTACCCCGTCAATTCTCTCTCTACCCGCAGCCACCGCCACGCGTACAGCACAAATTCATTCTCTGCTTCCCGAGAGAGAGAGAGAGAGAGAGAGAGAGAGAGAGAGAGAGAGAGAGAGAGAGAGTCCTTTTTCCAAAACAATGTACGCAATACAAATTAGGAGCCAACACCTTTACCTCTCTCTCTCTTTATCAACTTTTCTCTTAGTTTTTATTTCCCGCTCATTTCTTTTCTTTCATTCGTTCCCTCAACTTTATAGCATCAAGTAGAGTCTCTCTCTCTCTCTCTCTCTCTCTCTCTCTCTCTCTCTCTCTCTCTCTCTCGGACTCACGCGCTCTGTTCAAATGCTTAATGTGACTTACCCTTTAAATCGACTTCAACAACAACTTCATCTGTGCTGAAACACCGGACACACTTCCTCGTTTCCTCTTTTTCCAAATCACCAATCACCACCTTTTCTCTCGCCTTCCTCATTCCTTCCTGCTTTTGTCTCTGACACACGCATGTACACACGCGCGCGCACGCACACACACAAAGCTAAAAGGGTGTGCGCACCTGTCTCAAGTTCACGAAGTACGATTGTGTCTTGCTTTTCTTATAATCTCGTTCATTCTACAGTCTACGAAAACTTTCATTTCTTCATGTTTTTCAATGGCAAACGTGCGCGTAAACACACGCACATCGCAACTTCAAAACTTGACTCCCATTCCGTCAACAAAGCCACCCTCCCAGCTCCATCTGCCGTCCCCTCCCCCTGTTCCATCCCCCCGACCACCAGCCTTAACAGACTTCCGCTGCCCCTTATGGATCTCCCTCCCCATACATCCTCCACCGTGAACCAAATAACGCTGCAAACCACATCTCCTCTTCCTCCTTTTTCTTTGAAGCTTCTATTTTCGTCAACGAATCATCATATTTATTACGTTGTCTACTTCCCTCTCCTCCCTTGTCATACACATTCACCATCACCAAATTTTGTTGCAATAGACAAGAGGCATATCGACCTCCGCCTCCCAACCCCCCCCCCCCTCTCTCTCTATCTCTCTCTGCTCTCTCTCTCTCTCTCTCTCTCTCTCTCCCGACACACATACATCCGAATATATCGCTACAATCCCTCTCGACTTGCCAAGACATCCGTCACTCAAGAGAATCATTCCCTCATCACACCATCATAACCTGCATGTTGGGTGGATGGCAGCGTTTCCAAAAATGTACTACTCAAGATCGCTGCTCTCGCTCCTTTTCTAGACAGCACCAGACAGCATTCAGACAGTCCAAAGCAGTCTGAGTGTTGTAGTGACGTGCGAGTAAACTGACGACAGACAAAGCCACAGCTTACGGGATGATAAGGCTTCACTGATCTATTCTGCCAAATAGGAAAAAAAAAAAAAAAAAAAAAGAATCTTTCTTAAACATTAATATGCTGATCATCTTTAAAGGAACCAGGGTTCTCTCCATATAATTTATGAAGCTTCGCCTTGACTTAAATCTTTACTTCGAGCGTAAAGCCGAAGGGAAGGTGTTTGGTGGTGGTGCTGCTTCAGTGCCACATAAGGCCTGTTTGTTTTGCTTGGAGATGTGGCACCAGCGCCTCCAGCCGTGATGTCAACGGCCGCTCTCTCGCAACACGCGCACCAACATTGGTAGTCAAAAGAAAACGGGAACGACCGTTTCTGCGGTGTTTGTTTTCTTCTTTGTTAAAGAAATGTGGTGGAGTCAACAGTCGCCCTAATCATCGAATTTTGTTTCATAATAGCAAATAAATCTAATTCTATTGGCATAATATTTCTGTTTAAAGATTTCTGCAATATCACTGACAGAAATCCTTTCGACTACATAAAGATCATCCGAAAATAACAAGCCAAAAAATAAAAGTTTAACGCGATATGAATGGCAAGAACGGCGAGGACTAACAAACTCTACGGGAAATAATCTGCAAAGTTTGACGTCTCTCGTCCATTTTCTATGTAATTCTTTTATGGAGGTCTTATCTAAAATACAACAACAGTTTCAAATAACTCTCTTGACCTTCCTGATTTTCGTTTATCAAACACACATTACCGTTTAGCATGATACATTTGCCAAACTTCAAGTTCAAATAGGCCTCAATGTACGGTATGGTAATTAAAAGTGGTACCACTAGGGAAATCATAGTTAACACTATTATATTACATTTCCAAAATTTTGAAAATTTTGAAAAAAATTAAGAAGTGGTCTCCTCGTGTACAGACGATAACTCACAAAATTATTGATAAATAGAGAATGTAAAACCCGAGATGTTCGTAATATATGCATCACGTTGCACTCACAAGCGATTTCTCCCATCTCAAGTCTAAAAATATTTCAATGTATGAAAAAATACTATATATTTGTATTCAAATATTTCAGTTTCTCAGAATTTACGTAAAAGACAGGAAGAAACAGAAGGTATTTTCCAGCTTTGATTGATCTGCTCTGATATGACAGCCTGAAATGAAGGATTATAAGGGATCATAGCAACAAAATGAACTCTGGACAACCGTTTCTTCTGCTATAGCTTTATGCAGGAACCACTGGAAACTATAAATCACTGTTACGAAATGACGCGGCTACCAAAAACATAAGGTTATTTCTTGTTCTTTTCATATGCGCCCAAAAGGTTGTCCAAAAATAATATAACCAATAACAGGGCAATAACTGAGGCCCACCAATTAAACCGAATGAAACCCGATAAAATAAAAGGATACTGATGAAAATAGTTATGTATACCTCAAATAACAGGAACACGCGTTATTCTAATGTTTTCAATGCGAAACAACGGTGAACATAATGAAATGTAAAGTGCGGCTCGTGACGCTTTCATGCTATTCACATTACACTGCTAAGGCGACTACAAACGCACTAACATACACTGTTGTAAACAAAACAGTCCTCATTTAGGACCGAGAGTGAGCTCGCTACTTTAGTCATTTCAAAATGAAATCAGCTCTCTGGCGGGACTGTTTGGGTCCTCTCCACCGGAGTTGATCTCCGTATATATATCTGCCAAATTTATAACAACAGAGGTAAAACCATTTCTCCCATTACAGATATCAAATATCATCTTTTTCGTAACGCAAAATTTTAAGTCAATTACGTCAGTTCACCATTGATGAATTTTTTATGCAGTAACAAGAATCGGAATCATATTTTCTATCAACATGGCACATCATTTTGATGCTGTTGCCAATATTTCAATATTTCAAACAGCTCCATGTGCCTTTATTTCACGGATGAGCAGCTTAGATTCTCTCCAGAAGCCGCTTTCGGTGGTCACAGTATATGTATATCTGGAGGCATTTCCCCTTTCTACAAATATATTGATTTCTTAATGTCATAGGTAAAGATTAATTGGTAACCAAGGAAATCTATGAAATAAAGCATAACATTGGCGTGAGCTGGACGAGTGAGAAAATAAACAATCTTATACAAACAGATTGGAAGCAATGACTGAATATTGCTTGAATACGATATGGCAAATGAACAAGAAATATATCACCTATTTCTAAAGAATATATTAAATACTTTTAGCTATCTAATTATCCAATAATGGTAAATGTAATCTACTAGCATGTTAAAATAAAAATTTAAAGAAATCTTAAAAGATTTAGAAGAGAGAGAGAGAGAGATCGAAAGCAGGACGGAATATGAAGGAGATTAAAATTCCTAGAAATGAAAAGCCCCTATAATAATAATCTTATAATTATAGCCTCAGAGTCTATCTGAAAGACATTCAGAGGTCTGTCACACACCTGTCAATAATCTTATGATTATAACCTCAGGCTTCGTCTCAAAGACATTCAAAGGTCTGCTGTCACACACGAGTCAAATTGTTTTTTGCAAAAATTTCTTTGTCTCTGAAGGAGACAAACACATACATGCCACGAATTGGTAAACGTCTAAAGATCTAATATAACCAACCTAGACCGTGCCTATGACCAAAGATCGTTAGATAGCCAACAATTTCATTCTCGCATAAGAACCGTAATATAAGGGCAATCAACGTTCTATACATTGAAGTGAAATACTTTCATAAATACTTTTCATTCACTCTGTAATCTGTTTTATTTTAATCTTTAATGCAAGAGCAATAACGAATATAACGAATGTTTGCCAGATTCGTAGAGTTACCCACAAAATGCGCCTGCTCGTTTTCTGTGGACTTTACCTGCGAAGTCCCGTTCTCTTTTGGAAAGCGTCCGTTTTCGTTGCAACCTTTACACAAACTATTCTAATGAATCCGCGCGAAGCATTTTCTCGCAAGTGAATGTAGTCTCTCAAGAAAATAATCTCCTCATTCACGTCTAAAAAGAACTACATTCTCAGTTATGTCTGACTGTGAATGAAAAGTCATATAACATACATTTGGCTTGGTAAATGGGGGGGAGAGATAAATTTAGGCACTAGGCACTTTTCATGTAGCAGGGAGAATGATTATCCACAAAATTTGTTACAGATATATGATTACATCAAAACGAAAAAAAAAGAGGAAAAATGTAAGAAATTTTACAAGAAACAATAATTTACCAGAGACTGGGAAATCGGATGAATTATTTGATCAAAATGTACCAAATACCTGCGAATAAATTTACATGCCCTTACGATATAAATTCGTAAATAAAGTGATCGGAAAGAACACACACACACACACACACACACATACATATACATATACTATATATATATATATATATATATATATATATATATATATATAAATTATTGGGGTGAAAGAAACACCCGACCTCTGAACATAAATATAGGTACTTCCACGACATATCTTGAAAAAATAGCAATTCAAATAAGCATACGTTCGAATCCTACATAAAAGTATGTGAACTCAGCATATATAAATATTCATACATACATACATACATACACACAAACACACACCACACACACACACACACACACATATATATATATATATATATATATATATATATACATGTATGTAGTTGTTGTGTGTGTATGTAATATATATATCATTATATTATGTATATATATGTATACATAATATAGGTATGTATATATATATATATATTATATATATATATATTAGATATAAATATATATATATATAATATAATATAATATAAAATATGTTCTGTATATAATATAAATAATATATATATATTATAATATATATATATATATATTATATATCAAATTCAAGCTACAATGTCCTTTTTAATATCTAAATTCACTTTACCTCCCAAATTGATATATTTTCATATATGTACCGAAGGGGAATTTTAAGTTGATAACAATTTCGTCCCCCATGGGATCGAACCACCGTCCAGGTGGACGGGGACGAAATCAGGACAGTCAGTGACGCTATCCAATCAGCCAACAGGAGCGCTCTGTTGGCTGATTGGATAGCGTCACTGACTGTCCTGATTTCGTCCCCGTTCCACCTGGACGGTGGTTCGATCCCATGGGGGGACGAAATTGTTATCAACTTAAAAATTCCCCTTCGGTACATATATGAAAATATATCATTTGGGAGGTAAAGTGAATTTAGATATTAAAAAGGACATTGTAGCTTGAATTGATATATAAATGGATCACGGTTCGATGTGATAATATTCATATATATATATATATATACCTGTGTGCGCGTTACTAAAAACCTAATTAGAAAATGC
>NC_061092.1:48129561-48144561 GCF_015104395.2 Macrobrachium nipponense | reverse complement strand
ACAAAGAGCATTACAAAAGCACTGTTGGCGCCTAACACACACAAGACAAATGAAATAACGTGTTTCTTGTATCATCTCTTGGAATGACGATGAGACACACTAATGACAGAGTCGAAGGTTAAGCAGCAATCGTTTTCTGGATGTTGAAGCTATTGACACTTCGTCCAAAGGGATCGGTAATGAATTCTTCAGAAAAAGAACTCTGGCTTTTCTTTAGGAAGAGAGCCAATGCTTTATCAGTTCAAAAGTCGTCTACTATCAAGACGAACGCTTTTTCATATAAAGGCAACCAATGTTTTCGAACAGAAATAAATCCAACTTTTTGCGAGTTGAACATTTCATCAAAAGTCAAGATAATGAACATACCTTACGACACGATTTGTGCAGGACAACAAAATACCCAGTTCGACGATACCACCGATCATTTAAACATGGATGTCAATCAATGATTTAATATATATTTTAACGTTTACTTCCATGAAAACACCCCAAAATTTAAGAAAAACAAACAACACCAATGCTTTCATCTAAAACTGAAAACGGAAATTGACACTGAATCATCAACTGAAGCCATACTGCCAACGTTTCTTTACCCTGCACATCTTGCAAACGATCAACGTTGTTTTCATGCTATGACCGTCACCGTTTCTTGCAGCAGGGAAAATAACCCGCGATCTTAAAACTGCCTTATCTAATCACTTCCACCCCCGAGAGTCACTTAACCGGTCCTTCACCCTTTCCGACGCTAATGAAAACGATCACGGCAGCACCTTAGAGTTTTCCACGCATTCTTCTTCGTTTCCAACAGGAAGGCTGCGGCCAGTACAAGCCAGGATAATAAGCCAGGATAAACAAGTTTGTATATAAAATTGCAGGGACCAACCCTAAGTAAATGACAGTATCGACTCTTGACATCCAATCAGACTGGACGAATGGATTTTACAGCCAAGGAAGAAATCCCCTAACCGACAGCTACCACTGAATAAAAGAAAAATAAAGGTAAAACTAAAGACCATACGTCTTTTTTTAAGCCTAAAGTCTATCCTAATCGTCAAGAATACTCGTACGAACTTTGCATACCTCACACAACAAGAAAAAAAGAAAAATATGGTTCCTACAAAAAACGTTCTTCTAAACCTAATGGCTGAGAGAGAGAGAGAGAGAGAGAGAGAGAGAGAGAGAGAGAGAGAGAGAGAGAGAGAGAGAGATATTAAATGGTTGGTGTGGGAACGGCGTTATTCAAAACAATGGAAACACCGCTGCCCAATGCAGACGCAGGATGCCCCAAGGGCCTGGCTCAAAAGTACGGTTCCGCGTACCCGATTTCCGTCAATTTCCTAGATTGCAAACTGAAATCCTGCGATGAGCATTCTTCAATGGGCTTGAACACATGTTAGGCAGGACATTTACCAGCAAGAAGAGTCGGCTTGGAATTCTAACACCAAAATCCATGAATGACGAATATAATTATCAACTTGATCTTAACATTAACGGGTATTCGTAATTACACAGAAGAGTAAAACAAATTTACAAATCCAAATAACTCATTGTGTCATGGATTTTTATCCAGAATTGAATAGAACTGTACCAGTCCTTTAAAAAATCACTGGAAATTAACTTTCCTGTCACCAATAAAATCATATAAAACGCGTAGACTATACTAATTGCTAGTCATAAATCGTCGAAAATTAAGCCATAATTTCAGTATAGCGTTCTCTCTCTCTCTCTCTCTCTCTCTCTCTCTCTCTCTCTCTCTCTCTGCAATTTTATAAAACCTCGGAAAAACTTACTGCAACTCAAAAGGTCACTGTTGTTAAATACTTCTGCTGCAAAGACAACACTGGTTGTTGGGAAAGGAAAGGTGCCAGAAGACACATAATATGGTTACCGAACATTTCATGGCTGACTGCATCAGGGAGGATTATGCGTATTTCACAGTTATGGAATATATCAGGAGTCTGATAGAACGTCATGAAAAACTGAAAACATTTAAAAAGTGTTTTGTGCATACTGCTACTAAACACTGTAACAAACCGAATATGCTATACCATTATTATTAATTATTAGTATTATTATTATTATTGTTGTTCTTGCTGTTTACATGGAAAAAATCCAAATGGAGTACTGATATGTTATGTTTAGCAAAAGTGAACTACAGGAACCGGATTATACAATAGACTATATACTATATATATATATATATATATATATATATATATATATATATATATATATATATATATATATATATATATATACACAATACGACAAAGTCTTTTAATGAAAAGATTTCTAAAAAGAGAGAAAAAAAGGATAACTACAAAAAAACAAGAAGCAGATTAAATGGAATCGAAGGAGCGGCCCCAAATGCCACACCAGACCGACCACTACAGCATAGTCTTCTTCCTCCTCCTTCTCCTCCTGACGCCCATCAAGGTACCTTGGCCCGCCCGAGGACAACCCTCCATCACAGGGACGTCAAGATTAAAGGCCCTCTTAAGTCTTCGGACGCCGCCCCCCTTTCCCTTGGGCATGATTCGTACACACAGCTAGATTTCGGGCGCCCACGCGGGGGGTCCTACTCCCGAAGGACCCAAAGGGGAAAATACTCAAACAGCGGCCGCCCCAGTGGGACACTAAAGGATTCAGCTCTTGAGGCTCTTGCAACTAACTAGATCTTTTCATACAACTTCAGCTCTCTCTCTCTCTCTCTCTCTCTCTCTCTCTCTCTCTCTCTCTCTCTCTCGCACGCACGCACGTGACACATGTAAATTATTTAAAAACTTAGAACCGATGATACCAGACAACAAAAACTACGCCTTATCTCATTTCTCCCTCGAAAAGAATAAAACGATTATATCTCCCACGAAAACAACAACTCAGTCTCGGTAACACAAAAAACACTTTGTCACAAAAATCAAAAGGAAAAAAAAAAAAAATCCCCACATTAAGAAGAATCTATGGTCACCATAACAGGTTATCACAAAAATCAGCGCAAATACAATAGCTAAACGAATTCCCGCGATGACGGGCACCGCATTCTCACTTCTGTCCTCGGCCATTCACCTTCCTTCCGAGATGCACCAGCGCGCGGGAGCAATAGCAGCCGCCGCGCCACCGCGGCATGGGGCAAGTCGTTGGTAATCAGTCACGTGGGCCAGAGGTAGCCCTGAGGCAAGGAGAGGCCCTGCCATTTGAGCTGAAGAGTGCACCCTTACTGCGCCTATATGGATTCCCTGTGGAACCCATTAAAATGGTGTTATGCAATCAAATCCACGTCCAGTATTTCGTCATTCAATTCGCACTAGTACAGACCGTTCCGCTGTATCTTCTAGGAATTTTGCTCTACAATAACATCTATCAGTGCCCAAGTCGAACCTACAGACCATTCCACTCCGGAACTCTGCGCTGAATAAAGTCACATCTACAGATCATCTTAGAACCAAATCGGCTTTCACACCCAAATCTAAATGCTGTTTCAAATTAAAATCTAAATATTTTCAGGATAAAATCTACAGACCTGTTCCATTGTGGAATCTACTGACACATTTTTATAGAAAAAAATATTCTACAATATCATTTTGAAACATACAGACTCTTTTCATAATAAAACCACATATTCTAACTAAAATGATTTAATTAATTTCTTCAATAATCGCAGGATGATTCCAGAAAAAGTGGTACAAAATCAATACATAATTTCAATATAACGACGATGAACTAAATCAATATCAATTATGACGCACACCGAGTACCATTTCTGTAACAAGAAATAACAAGTATTTCAATTTACCCTAAATACCTAGGTAAATATTTCATAACAGAAATTGGATCAACACCAGAGAGAAGAGGCAACGAGAGTATGAAGTCACAAATAAAATGAAATGTTAGCTTAAGCACAAAAATAAAATACATTTAAGTACAAAGTAAAAAAGTAGATAAACATAAGTGAATCGTATGTTCAAATAGCGTTGCCAATTAATTGTACAGAAAACTTGGAACACAAAAAATGGATAACTTGAGTCTCATTATTGGCTAAAAATAATTATATATATATATATATTATATATATATATATATATATATATATATATATATATATATATATATATATATCAGTTGTGTTGCCTAAGGAACTGTTCAATCACTCAACCAAATCAAACTAAAACTTCAATGCATTTTAATTCTCATCTTCTTACAGTACTGTCCAGGTTCAAAGGCCCTGGGCCCTTGGACAGTTATCTACCAGAGAGCAATGAACTTGATGATTTTTTCCTCAATGCATTCATTATTCTGACGACAGGAATTGACCAGAGAGAGAGAGAGAGAGAGAGAGAGAGAGAGAGAGAGAGAGAGAGAGAGAGAGAGAGAGAAATTCAAACTACTATCCTTTAACAATGACTGTCAATATCTTGAAGACCTTTAGTTTCCTGAGTGTAAAAGAGATTCCCGTCTTCGAGCGATGTCGGGAAGTCCTTTGAACCAAGGTCTTCAGACCTTGCTTGAAACTCCTGCACCAGAGAGAGGGGGTTTACGTTTCTTCATCAGGGTATTTTGATTAAAAAAGAAAAGGGGGTGGGCGTACTCAACTACAGAAGAATTTCATCAGGATATGAATATGAATATTACTATGAGACTCACTGCCTTTTGAGATAGTCTTTTACATTAATAACTTGTTTCATAATTTGAATGTGAAATATATCTACTTGTATATTAATTGTAATACATATTAATTCTCACTAACAAAACACACACAAAACATACAAGACACACACACACACATATATATATATATATATATATATATATATATATATATATATATATATATATATACATAATTATACATATATATCTATATATTTAATTATATATATATATATATATTTTATATATCTATATATATATAATTATACATATATATATATATATATATATATATATATATATTATATATGAGAGAATATATATAATAATATTATATATATATATGAGAATATATATATAAAATTATATAATAATATGAGAGAACTATATATATAATATATAATTATATATTAATATATTATTATAATATATGAGAGAGAGAGAGAGAGAGAGAGAGAGAGAGAGAGAGAGAGAGAGAGAGAGAGAGAGAGAGGTAAATGTTAAACATCCACATTTTCGTCTAATACAACAGACTAGGCAGTACAACGAGCATGAAACTATAAAGCAACGATAATCTATCATTACAGGTGACAAGGAAAAAAAAAAGTTAATATTTTAAACCATTTTTATTCAAAGACCGCCCCACGCAAGATTAAAACTAGCAGAAAAAAACACGGAGATATATTAGGTTGCGCCCTCATAGCGTGCAGAAACAACACAGCTTCCACCATGAGTGTCTCTTTCACTAACACTTCAGTTACCCTTATAGACATGACGAATACCATACATAACTGAAAGGTCTTTGAAAGTGAATACCAAAAGTACCATTCAGTGAATACCAGATACACCTTTTCAACAGAATACCATGAATACTGTTTCAAGTGATTAAGAAAATATAATTATAATCCAGTGAATGCCAGATATACCTCATCAACACAAATAAGTACATTCTCATATGAATGCTGGAAATCTAGTTGCGAATAAATACTAGATATACCATTCAGTGAATACCAGTGTTAACTTTGAAGAGAATACCGGAAATACCGTTTCCAGTTAATGTCACTATCAAAATTCCTTTTCCAGTAAATACGAGAAATATCTCCCTGGTGTATACCAGGAATGCATTTTCAAGTGAATACCAGAAGTAGCTTTACAGCAAAAAATACCATTGAGTGAGTGCTGCACACACTGCACTAGCGAAGAAGAGCCTATCCCCGCAGGATTCGTTGAAGACCAAAGGATGCTACAAGGACTACTTCTGGTTTATCGAACAGTTACTCCGAAGACCAGAAGAGAAGCCTCCAGAGCCTAAAGGTTTCAGCGGTCCGAACACTGCCCAGAGGAGGCCAAGACCTGGACACTCGTTCCTCGAGAATATTTTGAGCCGGTCTGCATTCCCGGGACAAGGTTCATCTGGCGTGAAGACAAGCATTAAATCAACGTGTCCCTTGGAGACACGATTAAAACTGTAGGAACACGTTAAGGTATTCAACGCTATCGTCTTGAACGATGTTCCCTCCAGGCCTTAAACTGTATTTGTATCTGTTAGGTTCAGTATTTGCACTCATCAGGTTAAGTCATTCACCACTAGTCAGGCTAACATTCTACATGTTTTCAATGAAGAACTATACCCAAGGGCCTTTACTTACATCAAATCCGTCAAGAAAGGCAACAGTGAACAGACTGGAAACTAAACATTTGAGATGCATCGCCTCATCCCTTCCTACTTCCTCCTAATCAGGACGACCTGCCTAATATTAGCAAAATTTTTGAAACGCTCATGACGAACAATGAAGACTATTCGTAAAGGCCAGAACAGTTAGTTCACAAACCTCCCTGTTGTTCTGCAAGAAGCAGTTTTAAAAATATGTAGAGTAAAATCCCCTTTGGACCTAAAGCTATACTCTCATTTACGAACACGTTCTTCTTTCTGATTAACAGAAATTTACCAAACACAGAATGGTCTCCGTTGTGTATCAAAAAGGTCCACCAAATGAAGGAGTTCCCAATGTAAAAAATATATAGTAGTACTTAATAATCTGAAAAACTTCCAGTGCCGATGAACTCTGATAATTGTGAATTATATTTCGAATCTGACAAGATTAGCTTCAAGTCACTATTTTATACAATAGCCAGATAGAAACACACCTCAAAATGGAGGGGATTAAATTTTCAAGGTGGTCACAATTTTCTAAATCATATTAAATAGAGAGAGCCGTTCACTAAGTTTTCAGATTCAGAATAAATTTTAATCAATTAAAAAATTATCTTGAATAGGAAATTAAGATAGGAAAGTTTCTTTTTCTTAAAATTTACGGTACACATCCTTGAAAATTTTAGATGTCTTGATATTATCTGAGTCTGATGCCTTTAAATATCTGGGTCTGATGCCTTCAAAATATCTATCATTCAAGCAATGATCTTTCAAGACCTCATTTTGAAGCCAGTTCTGAAGATTGTGGGTTTTTTATGACCAGAACGTTTTAAAGAGTGAACTTTAAAGCACTCGGATCCTCAAGGTCAATGAACCCTTGATGTGACTTTTTTTATTTTTTTTTTTATTTTTTTTTTAAACATACAGACTACTTCTACGTTCAGTTGAAATGGCAAAATTCAGATCTTGAGAACCTCTACAGGATGACTTTAGGGGGGCATGGTTGAGCTTTAGAGCCGGCAGATTCGGGAAAATGACTTGAGTTTTGTAAATAACCAATAGTGTTGTAAATATATATATATATTAATATAATATATATTATCTATATATATATTATATATATATAATAATACTATATTAATGAAGTAACTACATTTATGTGAAGCTTGGCGACAAGTACCTGGAGCACCGAAATTGACTCAAATCAAATACTAACCAACAGTTCGAATTCATTACAATATCACGTTATATTTCAGCTTCTAAGAGAAGAGGCAATACCGGCAAGGTTCACAGATCAGAAAAAAATAAAACAGAAATCCGAAAAAGAATTTAAACATTTGTACTAACTGCCGATGAGATTTCATCTTTCCACACCCTGTGAAGAACCAGAGGCAAATAAGAATTTTTCAGACCAATTTTATAAGTCTAAAATTAGTCTCGACAAAGCAACGTTTTCAAGCATTTATATTTACCTTTTCGATGAAATCTCCTACAACAAATGAACGCATCACTACTCACCTGGAAACAAAGAGAAATTATTAGTCACGATAAGTATAAACTGCGCTTTCGTGTTAAAAAGCAACTACAGATGATTTCCGATAAATGTGTTTTACAGTACAATGTCAAAATGCATCAAGTAAGATAATTAATTCTGAATGACCACCAATAAAACACAGCACTAAAAATAATGATGGCACATTATTAAAACAACCAGGAGGGAGAAGGTAACATTGGCCAAACTCAAAGTAATTAAGCACAATAAAGCATTTTCCAGCACACTGGGATGGAAAAATCCAAAGTGAAGATTACCTAGTAAAATGAGAAAAAAAAAAGTATTCACAAAAAATAAAGAAAAAAGCGGCAAGGGCAACACAATATAGTAAACCCCGGTAATGCAATTCACGAACGCGATCAATGTAACAGGAATTCAGACAAATAACCCTCGGTAATATAATCTATAAATTAAACTATGTAATATACAAAATATAAGCAATGAATTCAAACAAGCGCTACACTCACACAGCACATTGTAATTAAAACTATAAACTATAATTATTTTTTATGTGGAAGCAAAACTATCCTTGAAAAAACTATTTTCCATTACATACGACAGAAAGAAGGATTATAGAAAAATAAAAAATCTGATTTTCTACCTCTGGAGAACTACCACACTTGCGAGTTCCATTTCTCACTCGGCTGGAAGCAAGGCCAATTGACGGTCGGCTTCCATGATGTTAATAATCTCCTCCTACTACTAAGAGGGCATTTGAACAGCCGACCAGTGAACCACCACCAGGCCAGTGCTCTATTCACTCAGCGGCAGAAAGCATAAAAGGAGGGAAAGCAGTAGATATGATACTGCAAATCAACAATATTCCAGTACAAATAAAGGAACGAAAGGGTACCAAAGTCTGCTCAAAACTTCTCATTACAAATGATGTATTTTCCAATACATATGAAGAAATGTAAATCTATACAACTAAGGGATGCATGGGTGCGGACGTTTGCTCAAAATTGCTCCATAAAAATTATCCATGTTCCGATACATATGTACAGAAAAAAAATTCTATATACTTACAGTCAACAACATTCCACAAAAAGAAAAGGTGAATGACTACGAAAGTTAGCTAAACTTTCTCTAAAAGTGTGGCATCTATCAATACATACGATGGGATGAAGGAACAGACAAGTAGCCAGGAATTCTATGCTCACGAAACCAACAACATTCCAACACAAAAGAGGGAAAGCATGACGAGACCAGCACTCGAAGGCTCCCGTTTATCTCACACTTCGAAGGATGACTCACTCGACAGCAAACTGAACAATAACCCTTGATTAGATAATGACATTAAAGAAGCTATGCACGTTCACTTTATGAAGGAATGACGAAGCAAACATAACAAAAAGGGATAACAGGATGAGGAAGAGGAGGGCTACAGGCGAAAAAGGTGAACAGAGAAATCTTGAGAGGAAAGAGGGAAAGAGAGGAATAAATGAAACATTGAAAGCGTTATGAGGTGAAAAGTAATATGAATACAAAACCAATCAATTTCCAAAAAGAAGGAAAAATAATTCTGGATAAAATAAATATTCGAAGAAGACAGACACCTCAATATAAAGAAATTAAAACTGAAAATGCACCTGAACTGTCCGAGGAGGAAGGGAGAAAGGGGAAGGACGAGTATGAGGGGGAGGGGACATAGGGGAAGGGGTCGGGGTCATAAAAAGGAGGGACGGGGACGGGGGCGGGGTGGGAGAGCGAGGGAAGGGGAGGAGGTGGCAGGTCTGGTGCAGCAGCGGTCATTCACCTGTGTACATCCCCTACCGTCAAGGTCGGGAAACACGACACCAACTTATTTTACTGAATATTAATAATATCAATATTTATAATAATAATAATAATAAAAATAAGATACTTGAAAATGGCAATAACGTCACTTTTGAACAAAGTCACACGCAAAATTAGTGAGAGAGAGCTTTGCTGAAAACTATAAACTTTCGGATATCTATACTGATAATAATAAGGTCGGTAAACATTATACATATATCAATGCCTACGGCGGCAACAATGACCCAAACAGACAGTAAAACAACAAACAGCACAAAAAATAAAAAATATAAACTCGACACGCGCGAGGTCTTCTGGGACTTGCAATGACCTTGGCAATGATAGAGAGAGAAAGCAAGGGATTACATATGCTATCTCAATCCATTCTCTCTCTCTCTCTCTCTCTCTCTCTCTCTCTCTCTCTCTCTCTCTCTCTCTCTCTCTCAACAATTTTTGATAACCTCACAAACTGTTCATTTTTCGTGCAATGAACTCCTCACTGAACATCAAAAGTCTCAAGACCATTGCTTCACCTTTCATAAAAAGCTTTCATAACAATACACCAAAATTATAACCATAGGAGTGTAATAGTAAATACAATCAAATATAATGCGAAGAAATAGACACGTTGCCTACAATGATTTTGTATCCATATTTTCCGTAATTGCTACAGTGTAAACCAACTGATATTATACAGCACACACACACACACGTTATATATATACATATATATCTATATTATATTATATATATTATTATATATATATTCTATAATTACTAAAATATATTAATATAATATATATATAATAGATATATACGTATATATATAACGTGTGTATGTGTGTGTGCTGTATAATAATATATATATAAAGCAAAAAAAAAAACCAGGGCTTGAATGAAGAGCATCTTTATTAATTGCGACTAGTTCCGATTTACCTTTACTTCGTCATCGGGCAATCTATAATGGAATATATAAGTTACAATTAAAATCAACGAATATATAATAGAATATAAGTTACATTAAAAATCAATGAAGTAATAAAGCAAAACAAAATTACGCAGCAAAATCCTTAAATATAGGTACAACTACTCAATGCTTGTTGTCAAAGAGCAGAAAAGTCTAAAAACAGCAATTCAACAGACCTTTTATTATTACAGAGAGAGGGTTTACCTCTTAGGGTCTATAGAGACTCAACCACTCCGAGCTCCATTTCGTTGATTCTGCAAGTACGGACTGGAAAGGAATCTAAACTTATAGTATGGCCATATTCTCAAGTGTTGACGAATAGCACTAAATGGTGGTTTGCTTAATGGCCTATTCGTCCTAACAGATCTTCCTAGATGTTCGAAGATGCAAGCCCTATACTGCCGCTTAGATTTTCCAAAGTACATTGCACTACACCAATAACACTTGTACTTAAACACAACAGATGCCTGCAGCTCAGATGGTATCACATCCTTGAACCTGAAGAATTTTTGCAATGTAGATTTTGGCTTGAATACCACACGAATGTTTATTTGCGGGTAGAATTCATGCAATAGTTTGGTTAACATTTTCTTAACATTAAAGGACCCATTTCCAAGAAACGCGATGGGGATAATAAATAACTGCTCTGTTGACAGTGATAGTTGCAGGTTTTGGAAATAATTTTTGGAGATCCTTTCCTATGTACGTATTCGTAACATTTTGCTAAAGCTATTTGAAAAATAAGCACTGCTTTATGAAATCAAACTGTAAGTCCATATTTACATAATTTTAAGGTGTTAATCAAATTTCTATTGAACCGAATAAGAATAAATGAGGACATCTTGATGGTCTAAACCGTGAAAGTTGGTTTCCTATAAACCGTTTTCATTGTGACTGATCAGTATACAAGAAAGGCCAGCTTTCCTTTCCTTCTGCCTCGGTTTCTGAAGTGAATTCCATATTGATGTGCTATGAGTTCAAGTATTCTACAAACAGTGAAATGTGGTCATTAGACCTAAAGATTAAGAAAGTATCATCAACGTATCGCCTGTACACTAGGGGTGTGTGCGTGTGCGTGTGTGTATATGTATATGTGTATATATAATATATATATATATATATATATATATATATATATATATATATATATATATATATATATATAATATATATATATATATATATATAATGCCACGGAGGCAAATGAAAAAGACGAGAAATGCCGGTGTGCCTCAGGTGAAGTTTCGTGTAGACCGAAAGGTCTCGGCATTTCTCGTCTTTTCATTTTCCTTCGTGGCATTATCATTATTTATACATAGCATCACGTTTTATATATTTCGTGATCAAGTTATATATATATATATATAATATATATATATATAATATATATATATATATATACTAGGAAATTAGTCGTGCGTTCAATAGGAATCAGTTAGCATTGCCATGATATAGACGAACAAACTGATAAATGAATGAACAGATAATAAAAGAGATAAAGTCGAACCCTTCGCAAAATCCGTTGCTGAAAACCTTATGATCATCCCTCCGATTAGATTCTCACAGCATTATTACAAGTGGGAAGTTTAGCACTGCACTGTTCTCTCTCTCTCTCTCTCGATGCACCACCCACGAAACGAGTGGGAAAACCTGGGAGGGCAAAAAACTGAGATAAAGAATGGCTGGATAGATAGCAGGTAGAAAGTTTGAGAAAAATTCCTTAATTACTCACTTCCGGTTGTAGAAAAAAAAAAAGTCCAATGATGGGAAATCAATTTTGGAAATGGCTGCTATAAACCGAAACCAACAAGCGGTGAATAAAAGACGACAAATATTGCTCTCGTGCGAATGTTCTGGATTCTTTTCGGCTGACTATTTATTTATTTTCATACGACATTCGTCTCTATTCACTGAACAAATAAAGGCTTTATTTCTTAAGACTGGCTGACTGATTGTAGGCTATCTGACGCAACAACTACCAAGGTCACTCACGCCAATCAGTTCTAGTGAGATCTTGTCAGTCCGGTTAATGACCTTTCGATATTTCCTAGAAAGAATGCGACCACAACTAAAACAATGATCATGGATATACTGTAAGATAAGGGGGAAGATTCTAATGACACGCGCTGCAACGACACTGAAAACCTCTCTACTTCTTACCAAAACATTGAGAAATTTAAAACCTGAAACCCCAAATATTTACACCAGTAATTTCCTGTCCTCTTGAATTACATTTGACATAACATTCACTGCAACTATTTGCACGTCCAATATTACGAGAATTTCCGGTGGCATTAGAAAATCCCAATACTTTCTTCAGTATCGAATTATGAGTAGTTCTTATATACCTGTGCAAACCACGTGGTATATTGTGAAATCGATTTATTAATGTAAAAAACTGAGAATGCGTTCCTAAAAATTATTTCAACCATATAATAACACATGCATAGATGCACACATACAGACAATTATAGTATGTATATATATATATATATATATATATATATATATATATATATATATATATATATATATATATATATATATATAATCAAAATGCTGAAGGAGTCCAATCTTTTAAATGTTTCAAGACACGAGCAGAACAACAACACCACGTAAAGAAAGCACCACCCCAACCATCCATGTAATGACGATCAGACGCTTCCGTTATGAAGCCCCGGTTGAATGAATTCCTCTCAAGCACATATGGCGATCGCATAACGTAGAATTACAATCACTGCACTCGGATAGACGCTCGTGTTCGCCTAAGATTCATAAATATTGATTTTCTGCATCCCAGCCGACGGCGATTTTAAATTCCGAAGTAAATACTCATCATGATACAATAAAAAAAAATGTATAAATAAGAATCTGTTAAGGAATATTCACGTCTTCTTTTGCCTCTTCAGCCTTTAAGCTTCGTATAACGAATTCGGTAGGCATATGAATTAAATCTTACAAGGATAAAAAATAATGAGTAAAACTACATTGATAATGAACTATTCATCAGACCGTAGTCCAACAACTCATAAACACTATACACACCAAATCATTAGCCGAACACCATTAAGACCTAATGGAACAAAAGCAAAGTGACCCTTGAAACGCGAGCCTCACGAAGGTCTGAGACTCTACTTAGACGTAGAAGGCAAAAAGCCGAGAGAAACGCCATAAACAGCCCCCTTATGCTCGTCCCTTACTCATACCACCTATGATGTCAAGATCCCATTAACATTCCTCTGCAAGGGACTTTCTTGCCAAGACTGCGGAAGACAATCATTGGAGGCGAACTCATACGCCCAAGCGGTGGGGCTGGGGGGCGAGGGGCAGGGGTAGGGACCGTCGGGAGGCGAGACCCAACAGATGTACAAGATGATGATAATGGTGATGATGCTGAGGGTAGGAGGAGACAGTGATGGAAAATAGGTATAATGGAAGGTGGGGGGGGGGAGGGGGGGGGGGGGGGGGGGGGGACAACAAAAGAGAGGAGAAGAGAGACAGAAGGGAAAATGGGCCATGGAGAGGAGACGAAGGAGGAGGAAAAGCATAGCGGGGGATGGAAGGACTGGAGAACAGGAGGAAAGGAGTGTGGAAAGGTAAAGGCAGAGGAGAACAGAAGGGAATTAGGGGAGGGGAGAAAAGAGGAGTTTTATGTCAGGCTTCTTGGTTTTAATGACCCCAAAAAATACTCATAAAAGGTAAGATCACAGGAATGATCATTACCACCTTATCGCATCTTAATTGCTCTTCAAATGACTGCAGCCACTACACCATTAAGAGAGAGAGAGAGAGAGAGAGAGAGTCCGAGGTACATTATCTGATAGAGTATGTCAATGTTATACTATCTGCAGGAGAGAGATGACTGATACATTAAGTAAGCTGGCGTCACAACGGGTATCGCCATCGAGTTTCAAAGCACACTAACGACAGTTGCCAAAAGCCATGTAAACCACCTCACTGGGAAGCCAACCGGAGTTTTTTTTTTTTTTTTTCCCTATCAGCGACGCCTTAAGAATACGTCAAGATGCTTGAATATGCCTCTGGCATATTCAAGCATCTTGACGTATTCTTAAGAGAGAGAGAGAGAGAGAGAGAGAGAGAGAGAGAGAGAGAGAGAGAGTATTTAATATGGCAGAAAAAACAAATTTCGAAAATCACAAGGGCTGCTCTCCCTCTCTTCCCTCCAACCGAACACGGAAGCTCCGCGACAACAATAGGAGGAAAAAATGTAAATCTGATGCAATATGACGAAAACGAAGGGGGTTGGGGGGAGGGGATGGCCTGAGGAAGGGGTGGCGGCGATGTGGAACCTCGCCAGCCCCAAGGAAAACAATGAGTTTGGGAGGGCGGGCGTTCATCGTCCCCTAAAAGAAAGCCCAGAGCACCTTCTGTGCACTCTACCGT
>NC_061092.1:48079561-48127061 GCF_015104395.2 Macrobrachium nipponense | reverse complement strand
AATTATACGTCCCCATCTTCCAAAATTCAAGACGGCCGCGTCTGGCCGTCGCAATAAACAGTTAAAAGGCAAGGTCCCACGGTCAAGGCTTCTTCATTTCACCTCCACCATGGGGCAGCTGAAGGTCCCACAGCTTTCCAGCATGTTCCACGCTTTTCCACAGTACGTTTGTTTTGAATTTGGAAAACTAATACACCTTAGACTTAATTTAATGGTCTAAAAGGCTGCGCATTTCTCTCTCTATTATCTAAAATACTATGTATTTCTCTCTTCATTATTACTATCATTATTGTTTACTAAAGAAAAAAACCGTTTGAACCAAGCCTGACAGAAAAAGAAATGGAAACAGAAAATTGAAATGATCAAGATAAACTGCCAGCATAAGCACATAGGTAGGCATACACAATAATGCAAAAAGCTATTGTATGGGGCACCATCAATTCACAGAAATCGAAGGAAATTTCACATACATAAAGGAGAAAAAATAACATGGAGGAATGACTGCATTCAAGTAGAATGAACAAAATTATAATGACAGTAAGATTATCTTATCTTCATATGATGCTAATATCTTTTAATAATATACTACACCGAATAATTTAACGGATATTATCTCAGAAATTATGCCATGCGCAAAGGAGCAGGACGAAAAACTGTCATTGCAAAAGAAGGAAAACTGTCGTGGAGACTCTCTCTCTCTCTCACACACAGACACACACACACACACACACACACACACACAGAAATAATTATTCATGACTGCGACAATGAAATATTCTAGTTAGTATATTACCTTCTACGTACGCACGCGCACACAAGACAAATAATTCTTTATTACTGCAACGTCGAAACATTTGTTTACAAATTGACTTCTTCACTTCTTCCTAAGTGTACGAGAGAGAGAGAGAGAGAGAGAGAGAGAGAGAGAGAGAGAGAGAGAGAGAGAGAGAGAGAGAGAGAGAGAGAGAGAGAGAATCTGAAGTCCAATCAAACACCTGTCGTACACTACCAGTGTTATCCTAGTGCAGAATCTCTCAGCGATGAAAGGTCGGTGAACGAGGTTACAAAACGGACATAACGGACGACAGAATTAAAAACATTCATAAAGGAGGCTAAGAATACAATGTATACATACATACGGAAGGGCATGTACAAAAATAAATCTTTACTGTAATCCTCTTATGCAATAATACACATACCAACATCTGGATATATTTTAACATTAGCAATATACATAAGTCTTGATAGCTTTATGATCATGTGCAAATACATTAACCATAAATAATATATATATAATATATAATAAATATAATATAATATATATATATATATATAATATATATATATATATATATATATATAATATATATATATATATATATATAGTATATGAAATGTGTGTCAGTGCAAGTTTTATGTTTACATTTTTCAAAGTCCAAAAAGCGTTCACTTGCACGTTACTACACGCTGAAATACGCAAGAAACCCGAGATTCGAAACTTCGGCATCAATGTTCAATGTTTAAAGAAAACGTGAAGAAAACTTTTAGTAGCGAACACCCCGAGGGTTAGGATGCTATTTTCGTTTTCATGTGATGACGTTCCAATGACAGGTGAGTCAAGGTATCTATGTTGAACATTAGGGTAGGAAAGATTAGGTTCGGGACCTATGTTGAACATTAGGGTAGGAAAGATTAGGTTTGAGATCTATGTTGAACATTAAGGTAAAAAAATATTAGGCTCGAGACTTATGTAGAATACTAATGTAGGAAAGATTAGGCTCGAAACCTATGTTGAACATTAGGGTCGAGACCTATGTTGTTCTTCATTAGGGTAGGAAAGATTAGGATCGTCTAGACCTATGTTGAAATTTAAGGTAGAAAGGATAAGGTTCGAGACCAATGTTGAACATTAAGGTAGGAAAAATTAGGCTGGGGGCTATCCCACGCTAAGTTAGATGAGGTTAGTGCCAAACAAAACCGGGGCAAAGCGAAAGATCTTGAAGAGAAGAAGAGCAAGTATTTCAACGGAAAATGAACGAAACACTTTGCAGCAGGACCGAATGAACATTCTCTCTCTCTCTCTCTCTCTCTCTCTCTCTCTCTCTCTCTCTCTCTCTCTCTCTCTCTCTCAACAGTTGGCTGCACACAATGAGATTTCGAACACATGTTGATGAGTGGACAGTTCAAGTGTGTGTGTGTGCGTGTAAGAAGGGTAATGACCGCAGCAGCTGTGCGAGAAATAGTGTTTGGCTTTTATTCGTCAGGTCCAGATATCCGTGTTGCCCGTCGGAGCAAGAGCAACAGCAACGCCATAGTAGCACTGGAGAGTAAGAAATAGTGTCGGAAATGAAGTGATGATAAGATAAAGGAGAAAGAATTTGAAGGATGTCGGCGCGACGATACGACAATTAGCATGAGTCCCTGAAATGGTGAAGAAATCCATAGAGGTGCAAATGGGAACATCAATGAGAAATATCTACACAAACAAGAGTTTTTAGGAACCTGGTCGGTTCTCCTCTCATTTGTCATTGTATATTGCCAATTTATATCGACATTTACACCGCTGTGGATTTCTTCACCAATAAAAGTAATGTTCTACATGTAACAAGAAATAACCATAGGTTTTCAAATATGTCATTAGAAACTGTATTAAGAGTCATTAGAATTATATAGTAAAGCAAAAACTCTACATTCTAAACAAACTCATTGGCAAATAATATTTATACATTTTTCTTATAGAATTTTCTTAGCGATTTAATTAACTCAGGAGTGTGCATTCCTGAGGCGACTTGTTTTACATTTTTGATAGCACATTTTCATAGCGATGCATTTTCACTTTTGGGCTATAAAAATATAAAACAAATCTCTTTGTAGTTTCCTTTAAGGACATTTTTAAAGATCCCTCTAGTACATTAGCTGACTCTATCCAACCTTTCACGCCAGCACTTTGACGATATATGGATTAGCCATCAAGTCAAAAAAATTAAACATTATGACATGTCTGTTGCTATAAAAAAAACACCGTGGGACGAAAACTTACCTGAAGCCACCATTGCAAACACAAGGCCTCTCACTACTCAGAAATTATATGAAACAAAATAATCTAAACAAACAATTAAATAAACAAAAAAGCTATTCTCCGGGATGAGGAATATAAAAAAGAAATGCAATTGATAATTGAAAATTTAAAAGGGAGCCAATTATAAGAAAAATCATTCACACCTATAAAACACACACACACACACATATATATGATAAAAGCAACTTCCTGCAACAAACAAGAAAAGAGAAGCAATCGCACTAAAAATACCACAGGCGCAATACAGAGGAACGAAGACTTTTAACACCATAACACCTGCGATACGAAGACTAGCCATGTATGTCCACCACAAGAGAGAGAGAGAGAGAGAGAGAGAGAGAGAGAGAGAGAGAAATATCACACGAGGTGCATCACATAACAAAAGCAGCACCAACTAAAGAGAAATAAGCAGCATTCCAAGAATGACTGAGCAGTAAGGCACAAGCGAACAATAATCTGTCATCTGCTTGGCGGGCTCCAGATGGGGGAATCAAATGGGAGGGAGGAGAGTGTGTGTGTGTGTGTGTGTGTGTGTGTGGCAGGGAACAACTACCGGGGGAGGCAGTTCATTTCCATGGGGTGATTATGACAAAAGAAGAATGAGGAAGGCGAATGAATGCAAGGGGGAAGGGAATCAAAGGAGATTCGGGGTTAAAAGGTGAATGACTTATGATTCTTCTTCTGATTTTTAATACTATACCGAGTCAGCTACCATGGCGGATTGAACGCCAGGTTATTCTTAATCACTCTACAAGAACGGTAGGCAGTTTTCTTCTCACTGCTACTATACGTTAGTAGTAGTGGTAGCAGTAGTAGCAGTCGTGATACTAACATTATGTACCATCATAAATCTAATAAAACGTTGACTTCATTATCATTAAAACAATATCAGTATCTTAATCAAATATTTCTTCATGATGGAATGCGCGCCAAAGTTCTGCTGCTTTCACTGAGGTCCTACAAACTATCTTAAGAATAAAATCAATACTTCTGTGAAAAGCCATCAGCAAAAATGGAACCAGAATCAATTGCGGACCTCCTTAAAGTTTGATTTACAGGCATTTTACACATTCTTATCAATTTTGAATGGAGTATTCATATCGAGTATACATACATACATCCATATAATATATATATATATATATATATAAATATATATATATATATATATATATATATATATATATATATATATATATGTGTGTGTGTGTGTGTGTGTGTGTGTACACAGGTGCGTACAATCATATTTTCATATTTCAACCGGGTTCAGCTCCACTGCAAAGTTAGGAACCATATAAACTTTACCGTTTCTCCTTCAATGGCCGCATCATTTGATGCTTCTAAGACTTTGAAGTATTTGTAGGTATAAGCCGCAAGAGCAGAGTTTGTTAATGCCATCACTTTCTTCTCCGGCTCCAGGCACTGGAAGCCTCTTCGAAGGGAATTCAGGCGCTGTAGCCATACTATATCTGAGCTGATTCAAATGATGTCTCAACCATGAGGTTATAATCTTATATTTTGGCAGATGCAGTTTTAAATGTTGTCTCCAGCTGGATAGTACTTTATCCGTCAGTATAGTACATTAATAGCTCCCTTTACTCCACTCAATGATGATGTTACAGTTAAGGTTCCCATTTTTATGTTGTCAAGTAACACAAAAGCGTCGATCTTTCGGTGTGCAACCATCGGAATGTCCATCCGGTGCACTCAAGAGCACCAGTCTGGGAAACAACCTCTCCAAATAAATACCATATGCAGAACCAATCGCTTCCTAGAGGCCGAGATTTTCCCCGTGGGACTGGGATTGCGTCGTTGCCATTTCGACGCCTCGATGCACAGCACTTCACCAAAAGGACAAACTTTTAGCGTGAAAGCACACCTGGCTCTGCTACAACTATCGCCTTCGATGGCATCCGTTTTGCCAAAGTACACTCTCATTCACACGCAGGAATCAATTTCCTCGTTCTCTTAACGTTTTATATTATATCAAATTAAAATCTCTTTGATTATTGGTAAGAGATGAGGATAACTTGAATCTTAAAAAATAATTGTTTGACGTATAATAGTGACAATGTTTTCGCCATTATAAAATGCAAGTTATAAACTCGTGCAATACCCGGTGGTTAGCACCTACGTAAAGAAGCTTCCTTTCTTGACGAGACAACAAGAAGTCACCTTATTAACCTGCCCTTCCATCCACAAATAAGCGAGCATTGAGATAGCAACTTTCTCTTGCAGAATGAAGAACTAAAGGTAAATGACAAACAACTCCGGCTAAAGAATAAACATTAATACTAAACATCTTAGCTGAAAAAACTTATATACTATGAACACTTTAGCTGAAGAATAATGATCAAAATTCCTTCTGACTGAAACAACTGGATTTGGCTAAAAAATAGTTGTAAACATATCTTTCGGTCTAGATAACTCGTGCAATCTGGAAGAACTCGGAGATTTCTTTCCAATAGTGTCCTTCTCTAATACATCGATTTCCATCAAACCTTCATACCCCAGTTGTAGGAATTTCTACCGAAATTTTAGTCCCTCTTCCCTTTTCGTTATATCGGTCTTGAATCCTTTAAAAAAAATGTCAAAGTCTGTCCGGTCAGCATTCAGACGGTTGCAACACTGAAGTTGCCAACAACCAAATACGTCACCCGCTGCTGCTGATCAAAAAGTGGCTTCTACGTTGAAATTCCTGCTGCAATACAAGGCTGAACCACTTGAATCTGCTTAAAAATTGGCTACAACAACTAATCTACTCATGAATATGGCTACTACAACACCTGGATCTCATTAAAAAAAACCATGGCTGCAACGACTGAAGCTGCAGAGAATTGTAGCAACAATACTAGAAGTGACCAAAACTATGGCTACAACACCTCAAGCTGCGGGAAAATTGGGCCACACGAAACCTGAAGCTACCAAAGGATATGGCTGAAACACCGGAGTCCGCCCCGACCATTGCTGCAACACCTGGAACTGTCAAGTCATAGTTATACCATTAAGGAAAACATTGCTATAATACCTGAAGCTGCCACATAATACAGCGACACCATCTGTGGCTGCCGAAATAGGGTTACAATTCCTGAAGCCCCCCAAAATATTGCTAAAACATCTGAAATTACTGAAGATACGACTGCAACGACTGAAGCTTCCGAAATGATGATCAAAATGCCCGTAGCTAAAGAAAATACGGCTGCAACAACCAAGGCTACTGAAAAATATGGCTATAACCCCTAACGCTGCTGAAAAATACTACTAAAACCCCTGAAGCTTCAAAAAAAAATATGGATGTAACCCCCAAGGCTGCTGAAAAATATGGTTGGAAATTTGGAACTCCTTTCAAGCTGCAATAACTGAAGATACGGAAAACTATAATTGTGAGTAGAGTGGCTGTTACAACATATGGCTACAACTGACAATATAGAGGAATTGACTTATTTTTTCATGCGTCGAATCTCATATTGTTGCCTACACAGGGACAAATACATAAAAATGCCCCTTGTACTCAACTGTGTGACTGCCAGTTACTCCATGGATATTACGCTTTTATACAGAAGTGGCGTCGTTGTTTTCTAGAAATAAATGTATAACAATGAGAGAGAGAGAGAGAGAGAGAGAGAGAGAGAGAGAGAGAGAGAGAGAGAGAGAGAGTCGTAAAAAACAAAACAATCTACACATAAACATGAGGAAGTGAATGAGGAGTGAAACTAAGCAAAAGTCAACGGTGGAGAGGGGGGGGGGGGGGGGGGGGGGGGGGGGGGGGCGGGGGGGGGGGGGGGGGGGGGCAGGGGACGCTGAAGGGAGGTGGCGTAAAGGGATGGAGACTATGGGACGGGAAGGCGGCAGGAGGTGTGCTCAAGTGGGAGAGGGAGAGGGAGAGGGAGAGGGATGGAGGGAGAGGCAGGCAGGGGTGCATGGAGGAGCACGACCTTCAGCGTGCACTGGTGGCCACCGGGGTCGAGGTTATGGTGAAGAAAGCAAAAGTTGTTCAACGGTTATAGAGAGACAGACGTACAGACAGAGCTCGTTCAACGGTTCAACGCCACTCGCTCGAACTGAGAGGTGCTTTCTGGAAATAATAAATCCATAATATTGTTTTTTAACGCACAGGCTTCCTCCCAGATCAAGTATTTTCTCCCTTCATCAGCTCTTTACCTGAATAGTCCGGAAGGGCTCCTTTTATGACCATATTAGAACATCAAACCCTGAACTGCTGAGGCTGGAAATGGTACTGGGAGGTCAATATATACTAAATCAGTTTCTTTATAAACTCAAAGTACCTCTGATCACAGTTCACAGCCAGGCGGCATCAAAATACCTTGTGATTTCAACCGTATACCGTGGCATTATTACAGACAGAGCACAACGAAATAGCAAAAAATAAATATATCTCTGGCTTCATTTCTTGCACCCTGTGAAACGCGTCTATAGTCTCCTCCGTGGTTAAACCCCACTCTTGTATCCCCTACCCGTATTTGGCCTTCTTCAGTCGTTGAGTCCATTACGTCGCAAGTGCTACCAACAATTGCATTGTTAAGAAAAAAGAAAGATTGCGCAACAAAATACCTACTTGATTCCCATAAAACTTCTTTCATGCAGAAACCGCCTTATCCCTTGATTACTGGTTCATTCGACATTTTTCCTTTACTTGCCATTTCTTTTCTCTTCTTACTTTCGACTTCCTCTTCAGACACATTGGGGTTCGTCCGTCACTTGATTACTTTCATGTGTTCTGACTCAAAGATAAAAACCCCAGTTTCCAGGCCGTAGATTTTTGTTCTCTGTGAATTTGGAACATTTATAATACTAAAAACGTTTCCAACACCTACTGACTGCCTTGGATACCCCCCAAAACTATTGCGTCTTCCTGCATACAAAAGCTGGCAATTTGGGGAGATGCCCTCTGTGCATGCCCTCCTGGGAGAAAGTTGTTTTGTGCCCATGACCCGAAGCGTAAGGACAATTTCACTCCCTTTCGCCGTGAAAAAGAAAAGTAACAGAAACACAACGCCAGTAATAGGAAGTAACGAACGTTAAGAGGAACAGACAAGTTATTCCGACCGATATCTCATAAATCATCAGGAACGACCTATAAAGCCGAAGGTTTAATGGAACCCTATGCCGAAAACGTCGTGTTTTCACTGACTCCGTCCGGACCTTCAAGACGTCTTTTCATTCACTCCGGGGCTCTTGCAAGCACATGAATGACCCTTCACGAACCCCAAGGCGGCCACCTTTCACGAGTTCAAATGCGATAAAACTAAGACTTAAATAGCCTCTTCCACAGACTCTCTCTCCCAGTCAATTTTAGAGGCTCGAATAGAAATGCTTTCTCAAAAATGACTGCAGGCATTACACGACTTGGAGGGAAAGCAAAATTCGTTATAGTACTGACGATCACTTACTGCTTAGTCAGTTCGGGAATTGCTCTCTCAAATTATTTTCTAATACTTCATTGTTAGGCTGCAAAAGGGAAATGCTTCTCCAGTCAATCTCAGACAATTAACTTCTGAACAAAATAAAGGAAATGCTCTCTCAAGCCGTACTCAGAAATTTTAAATTTGACTAATGTACTTAAAACTTAGTGGAAATTTTTATTCATTTTAATTTTTTTTTTTACCAGAAGTAACCTTGTAGCGTTTAAACAATAAAATCAATGTTATGCATAAACACATTTAAGATAAAGAAAATAATCTCGCCCCTTCATTACTTATCCTGGCAAACTAGCAGAAGGCGTAGACGTAATACTAGCAACTGGCGGCAATAAGGACATAATAGAAAATCTCTAAATAATCATAGAACACCCTCGTCATGTATGTGGATATACTATACATGTCCGCTTATGAAGAAAGCTGCGATCGTAAGTTGTTCTAATGTTTAGTATTCGCACGTCAATTATAAAACTAAAAAGTAAAAGCAAGGAAAAAAAAAAACCACGAACAACAACATGGCTGTCACAACAACAACAAAATACGGATCGTCTCTTCGTCTGTTAATCCCATGACTCGTTTCGGGAACTTCCTATTCTCGCTGGAGAGAGAGAGAGAGAGAGAGAGAGAGAGAGAGAGAGAGAGAGAATATGAAGGACGATCCAACCACGATATTTCGCGTCTCATGGAATTCACTGACGGAAAGAAAGACTAAAGCTGGGAAACGGGATACCAGAGGTGAGAAGGAATTCAAAGACATGAAGTTGGAAACCGAGTTTGAGAAGTGAAACAAGGAATAGAAGGGTGACGACATCCACAGTCCGGAGGAAACGCGGAGTCAGGTATACTACGAAACGAAGGATGACGATAGTTGGTTACTTTATCAGATTGGAGTTTCAGATTCGAAGGTTGTCAAATGCATTGACTGGCGATAGGGAAAACACAAAATATGGAGGGAAGAAATTCTAATACAGAGAGAGAGAGAGAGAGAGAGAGAGAGAGAGAGAGAGAGAGAGAGAGAATAAAAATTTAATACATTTATTACGATTAACAAAGGACTGAGAAGAGAATATTAACATAACATGTGCCAACAAAAAGTTACTGGAAACAGTTTGCAGTTATCTCTTCTATAATAACCCGAGTGTATCTTTCTTGTTTGTCCGCCTCAGGTGAGGGCGTAGTAGGTAGGGGACCGGGAGGGTAGGGAAGACATGACACATCCACCCTCCTCCTGTAAACCTGTTTCTCCGCCCAATGGGGCAGGGGTAGGTAGTGGATCGGGAGGGTAGGGGAGACATAACGGGCAGCGCCGGGTTCTAGCGCACCGTAGAGCGCCGGCAATCTCGTATTTAAATATTAACACAAGAAACAAAATCTTAACAATGGAACGAAATTAACTGATTCACACCTAACCATTGCAATCAAATAAAAAAATCTTTATTACATAACACCAAGAAAAAATAAAACCCTCCAAAGAATCCTCACCACTTACACGACGAAAGCGTGTTAACACACAAAAATCATCTCTTGTGCCCAAAAGGTTCCTCATAACCCTCGTCATATAAGGTCACCACGATTATTGGTATTTAGGGCAGTGTCCAGGAAGTTGCTCAACAGAGAACTACGTCAAATATCAAAGCCATGACTAATCACTCCTAACTTCTTTTATTCCATCTGTGCACTTATCTTGCCACAAATACGCGAGAAAAGAAAGAAAATATCAAATATTTTACAAAGCAGATACAGCCTACGTCGGCTTGCGCGCATATCTGTTTGGTATAAAACATTGTGTAACTCAGCTTACATATGACACTTCTCCTCAAGGTCATTCACATTACTCATTAGCAAGTTAATAGACATAACTTTACGCATTTCAACAATAAATAGTCATAAAAAACGATGAACGAGAGAGAGAGAGAGAGAGAGAGAGAGAGAGAGAGAGAGAGAGAGAGAGAGAGAGAGAGAGAGAGAAGTGTCTGTCATAAGACAGATTCAAAATTGCATACTTACTAAGTGCAGGCCTTGTTCACTCAGTGACCCTTGGAGAACGCACTCGAGAGTTGTCAAGTGTTCAGCGTTTGCTTCATTATTTATTAACAGAAATAAAAATCGAGGTACTATTGAAAACAATCAATAAAGGCTGAAAGAGTTTCGCTTCTTAAACGAAAGCCTCCCGTAACTGATACACCCCAATCACGTCCAAGAAACAAGCATAGACAGTGACTCCTAACTCTGGTCGTTTATCTTTTGTCAATATAATAAAGGAAATCTTCCGTAAAAATAAAATTAACAAACCAAACAAGTTAGAGAGAGAGAGAGAGAGAGGAGAGAGAGAGAGAGAGAGACCTAGCGTTGGCGCAACACACACATGGACCGAGAGAACTCTCGAAGTCCTGGGGGGGCACTGACCCCGGAAGAGCGCAAAAATCCCTACGTGCTCGCGCGTGCTTGTGAACTCACGCACACACTTACACACACACACACACACACATTACTCTCTTCACTATCTCTCACGTAAGCATGTTTCTCTCTCTCTCTCTCTCTCTCTCTCTCTCTCAATGGACAACCTTAATGGTATCAAACTCTGTAACAAGAAAACAATAATTTAAAGGTTTCTAACCCATTACAGACGACCGACTGACGAGGGCATGGGCTAAAGAAAGAAAAAGATACAGAGGCGACGAGGGACGAGGAAGGAAGAGGGCTCCGAATATAACATACGTAAAAGGGAGACGAGGGAGGAAGAGGAAAAATGACAGGGTGCTGAAGGGAAAGGAAAGGAAATTAGTACAAGGGAGGGGGGGCAAGGAAGAAACGGCAAGCGCGGAAGAGAAGAGGGCGTCGTTTAAAGGAACCACCGCATATTCTTCAGCACGCCATGAAACGTGCCTGTCATGGCAAGGTATCTGTCTAAATATATGCCTATAACTGTCAAAGACAGACAGAAGTTAGGTGTGAGTAAACTCTCTCGTGATGGTTCTTCACGCACCAAGGTTGATGGGTCCTGAGAGAGAGAGAGAGAGAGAGAGAGAGAGAGAGAGAGAGAGAGAGAGAGAGAGAGAGAGAGAGAGAGAGCAAAATAAGAAAATAGTAGGACGGAGGCAATAAAAGCCACTTATTTTTCATTTCATACTTCATTCGTTTTCTTCATCCTAACAACAAATTATAGCTACTATCGACAAGAGAGAGAGAGAGAGAGAGAGAGAGAGAGAGAGAGAGAGAGAGAGATAGAGAGAGAGAGAGAGAGAGAATTACAACGATGACGATGAGAATGACGAGGTGCATCTTCAGAATCCAAGGGGTGACTGGCCGTCCCAAAAGACACTAGCGTTGCCTCCTTAAGGAGGAGCCAGATCTCTTTGATATCGAGAGAGAGAGAGAGAGAGAGAGAGAGAGAGAGAGAGAGAACGTTCCGACTGCTTGCTTAGCCTACCTTGCAGCTCTTATCTTAACCTGGCCTCTAAGACCCTCATCTACATTGGCAGAAGGCAGAGCAGGCCCAGAGAACGTTCCCCAACTGGTATCAAACTTAAGAAAGTCCCTACAGCTTTGATCAGTCGTCCGTTCTTTGGTCGCTTCCATAGTAATTGCCGACTATTATTATTTGTTGCTAACAGACTTTGACACCCAATAAATCTGCTATGCAAAGCTCCTGTTGGTGATGTACTTCAATATTCTTACATAAGTAATAGCCTGTGTATAATTAAAGTTATTTAGTAAAATCCACCTCAACAGAAAACCTAACCATAATAAATGAATGGTGTAAAATTCCCAAAATCAGGAAGAGCATCAAACTTTCAGGTCATACGGAACTGTTGCCTAATTATTTCATAAAAAAACGGTTATTTAGAGTGATATGCCTATTGACTATCAATTGTTCCCAACAACTGCATGTACTTTACGACTAAATATACATTTCAACTTTCGGGTTCATAATTACAAGATGCTTTCTTACTGTAAGACTAGCATCGATTCCTGAAAATGCACTTTCATCCCACAAACTATACTTTCGCAATCAGACATCTAATATTTGATTTTTGACAGGAAAAATCTGAAAGCTCTTAGAAGAACAATAACAACCACAAAATACCAGTTGCAGCAGCCTTCAACCTCTCCCCCTCTTTACGTAACAGGAGGTCGACACTCCGGAAGCCAAAATTCCAGAATTCTATTTACACCAACAACACACAATAAACCGCGACTTCCCCGTGAAAAAAAACAATGACATGAGCATGGCACCCGTTTGTTTGTTACTAAATGACTAATATATGTCTTTCTTTATTTCATTTTCAAATTATAAAAAGGGAATTCCCCACACACATGTGCATGTGACAAGTGAGTGAGTGTGTGTGTGTGTGTGTGTGTGTGTGTGTGTGTGAGAGAGAGAGAGAGAGAGAGAGAGAGAGAGAGAGAGAGAGAGAGAGAGAAGGGTCATGTGCTTCATTACACACTACTTTATTTTTATTTTTTGATATTCAAAACTGCACTGATTTGAACATCTATTTTCTTACAAAAATGTATTTATCAACATAAACTGTTATGCACTACAGTTATTCAATATATAATATATAAATTATATATATAATATATAGTACTTATATATATATATAATATAATATCTACGTTATATAAATTATGCATATAATGTAAATTTATAGTGTATATATGCATATAAATATAATATTATCATATTCTGTTATTATTTACTGAAGAAAAGACAAACTTGGTCTGAAAAGTTATTGCTTCTATAGGGGACCCGAAAGCTTGGAGTAAAAAAATTTTTTTTTTTAATCTTCTGCATCACTGAGGTCCTCTAAAGCGATCTGTGTGCTGTGTGTGTGTGTGTGTGTGTGTGTGTGTGTGTGTGTGTGTGTGTGTGTGTGTGTGTGTGCAATCTATTTACTGTATTCAGTTACGTACCAAAAAAAAAATAAGGCTTCTGATTGATATTTTTTCCAATCATTAATCATTCGGAGATAGGGCTCAAACCCAGCATGTTCAGAGGACGAAACATCTTCATTTACATCTCGTTAGCACATGGCCAGACTCATCTATCATTTTGCAATTAGCTATTGCATACAAGTTCCAAGCACGGATCATTCAGTTATCTCTTCATTTTCTACATGTGATGGATGACAGCGTTGCTCTCTCTCTCATTCTCTCTTTAATACCAATAGCTGCCAAAAAATCACAACCCAAGTCGCACCCAGGAGTTGAGAGAGAGAGAGAGAGAGAGAGAGAGAGAGAGAGAGAGAGAGAGAGAGAGAGAGAGAGAGAGGGGGGGGGGGATGTAACTGGATTAAACAACCTTTGCAACAGGCGCCTTGTTGTTTTTAACATTCTTGAGGTGCTTTTAGTTTATATACTAGGCACGCCCTCATAAACACAACACATAGTAACATCCAGGGAGAGAGAGAGAGAGAGAGAGAGAGAGAGAGAGAGTACCCTGTCCTCCCTATTCGAACAATGCGTGGGGCTTCCAAAGTGGCAATTAGGGCGTGGGCATGGCACGGGATGGGTTAGCATGCTACGCTTCAAAAAGTGCCAAAGGGAGACCTATAACAATCCAGCCGACGAAACCAGCAACAGCGACAACAACCAGGGGAGTAAAAAGACTGGTAGCAGCCGGGCTCCTTCCTCCCGCTGTTGTGTTGACGATATCGAAGCAGCGATGATGGTGAAGGAAGGGGTGACTGAACTGCCCGGCTCTGGGAAGACACAAACCTTCTGGTCCCACAGTCAGTCTCTCTCTCTCTCTCTCTCTCTCTCTCTCTCTCTCTCTCTCTCTCTCTCTCATCGATATAAGCACGCAAAAAAAAGTTGCTTTAAAGAATATTGATAAGCAATATTTTAAGACCTAAATGATCTCTCGAAAGGTCTTGTAGAAAGGAGTTCCGTTTGCTTATATAAAAAATACCCATACATCAACATATACCTTATATGCATAAATTTTCATAACATCAATACTATACCTTCATTTTGCTTCCATTGTTCAGAAGTGGGCGCAATCACTTCAAGGAAACAGAACAGGAAGTTCTACCACTGGAATATGAGCCATGGGAGGGAGGGAGGGGGTCAGTGAGAGAAATAGAATTCTAAATGCATTGATGTCCGATTCCTCAACTTAGGCTTCAAACCCTCACTACCTACAAAGTTGCTGTACTGATAAATAAACTGATAAACTGTAATACTTAGTTATTATCTGCACACCTCTCTCTCTCTCTCTCTCTCTCTCTCTCTCTCTCTCCTTGCATTTGCTAAATACCACAAAACACACTAATACATAAAATTCATCAGGAAAGAGACAGCGGATAACATAAACAAAAATACGTCTGGAAAGAGACGATAAATAACTAAATCACAAAATACAACAGTACACGTCACCCTACGCAATTCTCGCTCAAAAAAGAGAAAAAAACAGCGAGCTCCAACTAAAATAAAAAAGAAAAAACAAGAAAAAAAAACCTGAAGCGGGTAAAAAGAAACTCGACTAAAGAAAACTGACCAAACGAAACTTCCAAACCACCCATAGGCTGAAGTCCTATGACGAAAAGGAAGAGGGGGGGGAGTTCGTTGTCACGGTTTGGTGTTGAGTAAAAATGCTTAGTCATTCCTTTAAAAACTCAAAAGCTCAACCCATCAGCGTTTAAGGAGGAACGCCTCTTGAGAGAGTGAGAGAGATTTTGATTAGATCGTAAATAATGATCCAAATCATATTCATAAACGTGACATATAATCATCATATTCAACATCAGCATTCGATACATAAAACTAATGCAATTTCAAATCGGAGATCGAAATAGTGTGTGACGATTACAAGCAGTAGTTTTATTAACTTTATCGATTTCCAAGTATATATACGGGGCATACTTCAAAGCAAAAGCATTAAGGTAATGACGGTAATTTTAACTTTTCGTGGTTATAATGAACTCGACAGATGAACGCAATCTTAAAATTATATTTTGGAAAAAATAAACTGGGAAAACATACGTTATACTTATTTTCCTAAATTTATATGTGAGAAAACTCAATAGTAAGTCTAAGCGCTATCTTAATTAAAAAGAAACAAAAATCCTTCAAAGGAAAACAGAAATCTGTTCCAAAATTAGGATTCGAAGAAAATAGTTTCTTACTTACGGACACTGACGTCATAACGGGTTACGATCCTTACAAACACCATTTCCACATCCAAGCAATGACGTTGGAGGGACGAGAAAAAACTCATCATTAATAAGTGTTTAGCGAACAAATGGAGAGAGAGAGAGAGAGAGAGAGAGAGAGAGAGAGAGAGAGAGAGAGAGAGAGAGAGAGAGAGAGAGAGAGAGCATTCTGGAATAAATATTTTATTCTAAAAGCCAAATTGGATTTTTGTCTTGCAACCTAACGATTCGAAACTAGATGCTATCTATGTTCATACATTCAGTAAAAAAAAAAAAGCACATTCATAGAAATAAAAGTTTAATTATCCTTCCCTGAAGAGCAAGCGTCCTTTTGAAAATCTAATAGCTGAAAAAAAAACCCTGGCTGTTGTTCCCTAACCTTTATAAATAAAAAAAAAAAAGAAAGAAACTGGATTGAGGATGACGTTGGAGGCAGGAAGTATGGAAAGAAAGACTTGCAGGAGGAAAAGGCTAAAGAATAAGATGGGATGGGACAGGACTATTTCACGTGAGGTACACCTGAGCGTTACCGCTTCCTTTTTATTCATTTTGTGCAATGCCCCATATGGCACAATGACTAAAACAAAATATACTCTGCTCGGGCTAAACACATCGCATTTCCTTGTCATTATTGCACACACACACATACACAAACACACACACACACACAGAGAGAGAGAGAGAGAGAGAGAGAGAGAGAGAGAGAATGTAACTAAATCAATGGTCCATCACCATCTACCCATGCTTTCCTCTTCCCAAGAAATTATACCAAAAGCTCTAGTTCGCGCGCGTTACGCTGGAACCAGGGGCCGCTGTTTCCCCTACCTACCCCGCATCCGCACGGGTCGGACAAACCGGTTTTCAGGGAGTGGCTGGCTGTGTCATGTCTCCCCTACTATCACCCGAAGGAGGAGAAAAATTATCAGATCCTCTCGCATTTTATTAATACAGACAGATAGGTCTATGATATCCTCAATGAGAGTTAGATAAAAACTTAACGGCTTCATACATATGAGGATTGTACACGTGGGAAAATTTCACAAAACTTGCTTAACGGCCTTTCCATTTTATCGGATGTTTCTTGAGTCCTACGAGAAGCTACGAGGTTATATGCATGAACTGACCAAGTTATTTCTTGTTCTATTTCGGTTCTTAAGGGAATCGGACGTTAACACGGGCTGTAAAATAACAAATGAATATATTTACGTCGGATGATATGAACGGTTTATAGTGTTAATGGGCATGTGACAAAGACATATCTATAAATACACAATATGGTTAAATAATAATAATAATAATAATAATAATAATAATAATAATAATAATAATAAATTCCATACAGCGTCATACGACAACTGATAGTATTATATCAGAACAGTAAATTAACTGAATTAATCACTTTGTAACTGAAATTCATTCCTTTGTTAATAATAATATACAGTTTAATTGATGACTAACGGCAGCAAACAACACTATTAGGTGTTATTTTTAACAAAGAGATCCTCAATCCAATACTTTTTTCCTAATCTCTTTCTCATACTAACTGGGCCATATGAACGGGGAGATTTCAACGCTGGATTCAGTAGTAATCTACCACAATCAACTGCACTGCCAAAGACAATGAATGCTCGATATAGTAAAAACGCGTTAGAGAGAGAGAGAGAGAGAGAGAGAGAGAGAGAGAGAGAGAGAGAGAGAGAGAGAGAATGGAAGTTTGTTCTACTTCCATAAAGCAAGTTAAAAAACAAACCGAAAACGAAAAGTAACGAGGACCACTATAAAGGAGGAGGTGGAGGAGGATGATGTGAAGGTGTCGGCAGCGGATGAGGACGGCCAGGAGGAAAGGAAGGTTAAAGAGTAAAAGGAAATGAATGAAACCTCGAGACCAAAGGTCAAGAACTGGTGGGTGGAGGAGGAGGAGGAGGAGGAGGAGGAAGCGAGGCAGGAGGAGCGGAATGATTCCATTAGTATATAAGGGTCATTTACGATGAGGCTATGTGACGACCAGCATACAAATAGCACCGAGAGATTTCATCACCACAAGCAACAAGGAGTTTTTTGCTGACTTAATGTTGCCGATGGGGTTGACGTGAATCAAAGAAACGAGAAGACAAGCGTTAAAGACAGCAAAATAAGAAAAAGAAAATGGAAGGTTTTGGAGATAATGGTCATCGATAACCTAAGAATGGAATGGAAAAAGTTTGAGGTAGAAGAGCTGAAGAATAAAATAGAGGAAAACATCTGGAGCCGAAAGGAAGAATAATATATAAGTAAAGGATAATCAGATAAAACAGAATAAGAACAATTTTGGAATCTTAATTCACACAAAAAACGAAATTATTTTTGAAGAGATCCCCAATGAAATAATACCATACCGAAGAGAAGAAACGACAAAATGCAGTTAAGAAAAACCTAAGAGTGAGGAACAAAAGACGCGAGACAGCGCGCGCGTGCAAGTGTATGTACGCGTTTAGAAATGAAGGAAGACGTTGGACGGGGACAGTGACCCCGTCCCCGAGTGGTGACGTAAGGCTCCTTATAAACATTCCTATAATCCCTAACACGAATCTGTTTACATAGCAGCAACCCCCCCCCCCCCCCCCCCCCCCCCCCCCCCAACACTGCTTGTTTCGTCATTTGGGGCGGAGATGGCTTTGTGCAGCCCAGAGGTTGATTGTCAGTTCCTTGACCAACATTTCAGTTTCTTCGCCTTCAAAAAAGTTCTAGATGAAGAGGAGATTACTACTGCTCTTTAACTATATTGTCTTTTGCCAGCACGCGCTCTTTCTCTTTCCCCAGCAATCGAGTGTTTGATGTCAGAGAGAGAGAGAGAGAGAGAGGAGAGAGAGAGAGAGAGAGAGAGAGAGAGATAATACTTTGAGAACTTATTAAATACAATTAGGGGGGGAAAGGCTGTTACAAGACCTGCTTAACAAGGAAGGTTATCAGGCAGCTCCACGGAACATTGATTCTGAAGCAGAAGAGCTTTTTATTGAACGAGCCCCAGGGCTTGTTATCACAGAGAAAGCACTGGAGCGTTGACGAAATTACTTTTAGCTTACGAACAGGAGACGGGTATGGGGGAGGAGTAGGGTTACCCATGTCCATTGCGTGATCAGTTAAAACACGGGAAGAAACAGAGAAAGAAAGAGGACGGACGCTAAAGTTTTCTATTTATTTGAAAAAGAACTGAAAGATTTTCATGCGAACAGGAATTATGTTTTTCCCGTGACAGCAACTTCCTGATTGTTTATCATGTTCACAATCCTTACTGATTTAGAAAGAAGCCGAAAATAATATTTTTATGTAGAATGTATCTAAAAATATCCATGGGCTCTCTCTCTCTCTCTCTCTCTCTCTCTGAAAACCTTTGTGGATTTTCATTGACTAATCTATCGAGACTTTAGGAAACTACCAATTACATAATATAGGTTTGATAAACAAAACAAAGCGGGTGAAAAATTCATAACTCAAATGACTAAAAGAATTCCTTCCATATGAAGTAAGTTTACCACAACTATTTAAGGACAGTTAACTAAGAATGGGCATTGAAGTAGTCTAACGAAGGGCAAAATACTGAAGACACAAACATCTTTCAAGTAAAAATACCGATATGTCACTCTTTAAGCATGAAAATGATATAATATTGGGTAAATAAACTCAAATATCGAAGTACAATGCTCACATTTTTTTCTGTGGTGCATTCCACATACGGATTACTACATTCAACTGAGCTGCTATAAGAAGAAAAGGAGAGCAAATTATAGCTTTCCCAGCTGAATCTACATCTGGATCCCGACCACCAAAATCTAAACGACTGACCCCAGGCTCATGAACGACCTTCATAAAATATTTCCCAGATATGAGTGACCTCGACTTCCTACCGTCACCAAAATAGTTACCGACTCTACTGGCACATGTCCAGTCTCTTCAGAAACCTTTCCATTTTTTTTTTTTTTTGCACAAAGGCACTGAAGAACACTGATACCAACTCTTGGATTTGTTCATCTTCAATGCAAAATGAAGATTACGTGACTCCTTATGACAGCCACACTAAAGATCTTAACACTAGTAGACACAAAACGGAAGGAAGGGATGAAAGTTGTATTTCTTCCAAAGCAACAAAATAGATTCATTTATGCCCTTTTTTTTTGCAGTAGCTGACACACAAGAGGAGGAGGGAGGAAAGGGGACAGCTACAGCACTGGCTACAGTTGTCAGCAGCAGCTTCAACAACAGCTCATCGTCCATGACAATGCCAGTGACGTTCGAGAAGGTCCCTTTGAACATCCGCCTTCATTAGTAAAGCAGTGCGTGGGGAAGAGGACGCCTCTTCCTCCTTCTCGTCAGGATCCATCCCGCGTTCTAGATCGGTCAATGAACCCACCAATGAATGTGTTGAGGCAACGAGTTGTGTTTGTGTGCGTTCGTCCCTTGCTCGCCCCCCGAATGTTGTCTCTTTTGGCCTGCATTCTCTTGTTGCTTGTTGCCTGTTGCCTGTTACCTGCTGCCTGGTTTTGGACTCCGTGAAAATCTCTCTCTCTCTCTCTCTCTCTCTCTCTCTCTCTCTCTCTCTCTCTCTCTCTCTCTCTCTCTCTCTCTTCCGCGTATGTACACGCAATAACCAATCAATTTGTATGTATATAATAATATATTTATATATATATATATATATATATATATATATATATATATATATATATATATTATATGAAGAACGCATCATGATATAATATATATAAATATATAAAACATGAAAAAGTATTACATCAGAGCATGAATATGTCAAGCAGGACAAGAAACCATGTACGCACTGGTATAATAAATATACTATATATATATATATATTATTATATATATATTATATATAATATATATATTATATATACATATATACATACTATAACTACGTCAGACCGTACATAACTTCATGTCCTGCTAGACATATTCATGCATGTACTGATGACGTATGCCTAGCGGGTAATTCATCTCTCTGTTTGGTGTGAAAACCCCGAGCAGAATTAAACAGTTGGTTTTAGGAATGGAGATGTTTGCTCATTTTTATAAAAGTCATCGTTATCTCAGGAAATATTTGTACACCAGGTCTCCTTTCCCTTACTTTAATGTTTTAAAGGAGTGTTTGGATGGTTAACCGTGAATTTAAAATCTGAACATGGAGCTTAAAGTTACGATTTAACTTTGCCTGGAAGTGTTCAAGTCAGTCAGTGTTTGCGTTCTGCCTGAGTTGTGACCAATTTAAAGGGCACTAATTACGATCTCACAATAATACAGGTTAAATCTACGGGACTATCTCCCTACTTACTTATCTCCAACTAACACTATTTACCACTACATTAATTTTTGTGTATGCCGAGTAATCCGTATCGGGTTTCATGTAGATGACTATGGCCCTCACCTGGTGACGTGTCCAACTTGGATAGTGGGGGAAAATTTAAACGGTATGTAAATACAGTAACTATACATTACATACCGCAGTACAAATAACGAGTTTCTTACATTGACCTCTTACTCCGCTGGTTTTGGGACACATTGTTTGTTGAGTTACCGACATCTGTTATTTTCACGAGGAAGGTTGTCACCCATACGTAATCCACTTCTCTTATTCGGTCGTAGGAATGGTTATTGTTTCCAGCTTCAGCAGTAGGAACTAAATTAATGTTAGAAGTAGGGACTACATTAATTTGAAGACTACTACTCCTACTAATGTTAATAATAAACAAATAAACCAAGCCAAAATTCAAAACCTCTTCTGCGGAATATAATAATAACAGTAGCTACAAAATCAAGTCCCTTTTGACAAGCCGACAGAAATTATCAATAATCTCAAGTTTAATGACTCTCATTAAGCCAACACCAGGATATCCACTCGATCATCATTAGCCCATCACTACCACTCAAGTCTGTTTTCATGTTCCTGTTGTTATCTGTCGCCGCTCTGGTAACTCGATGCTATTTCCACTGGATTGCGTAAAGAGCTCACGTTAATAATAATAATAATAATAACTGTGCTTATAGTTGCATTAATTAGGTAATAACAATTAATCGGAAAATGTCAAAACATCGCAAACAATCAACAGAATATACACCCAACAAAAAGACCTAAGGAAAAGTATCGAATAAACCACTATAAAGATTTTGTTTATTGCTAAAAATAAATAAATAAATAAATATTTAAGAAGTAAGTCTTGAAGTTTCGGTGGAAGAGATGTCATGGTGGAAAGAAGCAGCCACTTGCAAACTTTTGTCATTACCGACTTCAGTCATCATTCCTCCTTCCTCTCCTGGGCTAGAAATAGAAAAGAAGCGCACATGGCTTCGCCTGCCACCAACCTCAGTGTGGATGTCAGCAGCGTCCAGGGACCTTTACCCTCACGACGGGATTTTCCTTTTATTAACAACCGGACGTCTGATGAAGACCAATATTTTATTTCAATTGAGACAGATACTCCTACATCAACAACTAGAGAGTGAATGGTTTTCCTTTCGGATAAGGTGAGATAACCTCCAAGGCTTCACTATGGACAAAATATATATTTAAAACATTCCGTCACTATTATTTCTACAACTGAGGGTGCTTTACGCAGCAGTTGTTATGGCCATCCCAAAACTCAATCATTGGGACAACATATAACCAGAACTTAAACAACAAATCAAACGATGACAGATAAACACCCAGACCGAAAATGTTTATGGAAAAAATTGATTAATAATCGTTGCATAAAATTATTGCATTTTTGACTCATGAAAAGGAGAGCAATACAGCTTAATGCTCTGAGAGAGAGAGAGAGAGAGAGAGAGAGAGAGAGAGAGAGAGAGTTCTTGTACTCGCCCTCAGTGGCATAGTTATCATCCATGACAGATGATGTGGCCACACCCGGGGCATCGGATGTACGAGCACAAAATGCCAATGGTCATTACCAAGAAAAGGTTATGAGGAGAATAATGACAATAATGAGCTATTTCTGCTATCACTACTGTTCTAGGTGATAAAATTACAGTACATTTACTCATTCCATTAACTACCGCTCATACTAGGCTAAGTGGGCGTGTCCATTATTATTTTCATTGTGATTACCACATGAATTATTTACAGATTACAGATGACCACACCAACCAAATATTTGTTTACAAATTCCTATGTACTATGTATTGTTAAACAAAAAACATGCCCTACTCAAGCTTCTTACTGGGGAAAAGATCCGATGTATTTCGTACATAAACTATAATGAAATGGCATCACAACTTCAGTAGTCACTGACACAAAAAAAAAAAAAAAAAAATCGAGACGAAAAAACTAACATCCAACAAAATCAAAACACCCGAATATCCTTTGAGGTCCATGAACTTCCTAAGGTAGGATAAAGCGCCTGAGGGGTAGGGGTAGAGGTAGGGGTGCGGAGGGGGAAGGATATAAAATTGAGGAGTGGAGGGCACGGCGAGATATCCTCCGGGACGAAGGAGGAGGACGATCGAGGAAGGAGGAAGAGAAGAAGACGAATGAAGAACGAAGGGAGGAGGAAAAAGCGGAGGAGAATAAAAAGGCAGCAGTAAAGCAAGGAGGAAATGAAATGGAAGATATACTAGAAATTGCAAAAGGAGAGGAAGAGTTAGAAAGGAATAAAATGAGGTGAAGATGACAAGAAGGAAGAATGAAAAGAAAAGGGAGAAAACTGCAGAAAACTATGAGGAGGAGGAGGAGGAAGAGGAGGAGGAGGAGGAGAAGCAAGGAGGGGAAGAGGGAGGAAGCGACGTAACAATAAGGGCTTGTAGGAGGAGGGGGGCGGTTTATGGCATGAGGGAAGAAGTAGGGGGGTTGTTCTAAGCATACTAGCAAAGCTTATGTATCTCCTGGAATCCCACAGGACCCTCTAGGAATTCATAGGATATCGCACAACTTACAAAACGACTCTGGAGAGCAAATCTGTCTATCGAAGGGAGTCTATTAGGTCCTCTGCATTGCATGTACAAGAAATGCGCCAGTACTAGAGGAATTCATAGGAATGACATTTACTTATAATACTAACCTGCAGGGAAGTGCCCAAACCTTCAGTAATGACAAACACATAGGATTTACGTTTTCAATCATTTAACTGCAGAAAACGAAAATCATTTTGGCAGAAAATCAAACCTGACGAACTGAATGGTAAACCTAAATGACAATTTCGTACTCTCAGAGAGAGAGAGAGAGAGAGAGAGAGAGAGAGAGAGAGAGATGGGACCCCCCGCGCCCAGCTAAATAGGCGCTGTCCGTGCCTCTAATCTGAGAGAGAGAGAGAGAGAGAGAGAGAGAGAGAGAGAGAGACTCCACCACCTCTTCCTTCTGTCGGGGTTGCTGACCGACCTCCAGGCATACACTCACTCACTCAACTCACAGACAGACTCGCATACACACACACACACACACACACACACACACCTTCCCCTCGAGACACCATCGAGAGTCCCTTCTCCCCTTCCCCTATTCCTTCCCTTTGCAGGGACCCCCTGGAAACCCTTTCAACCCCTGCAACGTCGTAGTTGACGCTACGTCCCGTGATTACTAACTCCACCTCCAGCCGCCCCGCCCCCAACCTCTCAAGTACCTCGTCGAACCCCTGTCAATTTCCTCCTGCTCCTGGAATCTCCCGCCCCCCATAAAACGTCTTCATTAGCAGTAGCTATGGCTGAGGTTTAGTGGCACTCAGGACTGAGTAAGGGTCACTGGAGGGATGAAGGGGCATGGATATTTTTATATTATTATTATTATTATTATTATTTCGTGGGCGTTGGTGAAATCCGGGCCGGAGTCGTCTGTGGTATACAGCTGGTGTTGGTGTTGGTGCTGGTATAGATGGTATTAACGTGGCGTTTCAACTTCCCCGTAGGTCTTCTTGACGAGTCGAGAAAACGACCTACGAAGAGGTCGAAACGTCACGATATTATTATCATTATTATTATTATATTACATATTCACGAGTCTAATACGATCTGTAATACTAAACGGACACGAATTTGATATTCCAATGAAATTATACCTAAAATTTTTCGCCAAATTTAAAATAAGAGTGCTATGTGGGATATTGGGAATCAGATGACAAGGCAGAGTTAGAAATATTATCATCATGAAATTTATGAATATTCCTAACGTAGACGAGATAATGATGTAAGAGGCGAGAAGGTCTGGACGTGTCCTTTGCACAATCCCTGCGAGAAGAGTACGTGGCAGGTTAGTGGGCAACAGAAGAGCTGAAAGTCCCCAAACTAGTCCGATGAGAAGTATGAGTTACAAGGAGTTACAAGGATTAGGATGTCTCAAAGACTTGTTAGTCCATCCCAGGAGACATCATGTGCTCACTTATCTCTAGGAGCAGGTTTTACTGTTGATTCAGTGTCCTAATGATTTTGTCTAGCTTTCTTTTAAACTCTTCCCCACTGTTGCTGTTTAAAACTTCTGGTGGCAGTTTATTCCATGTGTTACATATCTTATATGTACAGAGGTTTCTGCATTGGGATGTGTTGTGTCTCTTCAGTTCTAGTTTCTATCCATTATTTCTTGTCTGATTTAAGTTTAACGTAAATAGGTTACTGTCTACTATTGTTATGCCTTTTAGTATTTTGAATGTTTCTATTAGTTGTCCTCACAATAGTTGTGTTCCTAAACCATACATGTTAAGGCTCTCTAGTCGTCTTAGGTAACCTATTTGCCTGATGGATGGAATTAACTTTATGGCTTTGGCTTGTACCCCTTCTAATCTATTTATGTAAATTCTTAGTGTTTGTAACTAAAACTGTACTGCATATTCAAGATGAGGTCTAACTATTGATGTGTAGAGCTGCAGCATCCGTTTCCTTATTTCTGTATTTGAACTGCCTCTTTATGTATCTCACTAGTTTCTGCGCATTCTTTTCAGCTTTTATGCATTGTTTTGTGGATTTTAAGACCTTGGTAATAATGACTCCAAGATCCAGTTCTTGTTCTACACTACTTATGTCATTCCCAAGCAGCATGCAGTTGGCATGAGGGCTGTATGTTCCTATTTGTAACACTTTACACTCATCCACGTTAAAAGGCATTTGCCATCTTTTTTACCATTCTCCTATTTTCTTTAGATCATTTCTCAAACTTTCTACTGTCTCTGGGTCTGCTGCACTACATCTAGTTTGGTGTCGTCTGCAAATTTGGCTACCCTGCTAGTTAATCCTACATCATTAACGTAAATAAAAAACAAAAGCGGACCAAGGACAGAACCCTGAGGAACTCCGCTTGTCACATCTGCCGATTCTGATTCTTCACCGTTTATTACGACTCTGTTTTCTATTAGTTAACCTGAGAGGGAAGCTGGATGAGTGGAGATCTGTAGAAGGCAAAACACAGGAGAAACAGAGTAAATGGCGGAATTTCAAAGTCCTTCAATCACGCTACGTTGGCAGCGATGATGATTATTATTATAATATAATCAAGAACAAACATTAGATTTGTGGGTATTAATGTGGGGCAAAGGAGATAAAGAAGTTTAACCTATTCATTATTATTACATAAATTACACATTAATACTCATGTCAAAGATGCAATAAAATTCTATAAAAAAAACATGCTCGAATGTCAAGACAGTAAGGAACGCAAGTAATATATATTTATATAAATTAACAGTACCTGAGAAACAAGTAATAAAAACATAACCGCAGGGACACAAGAACATTTAGACCTCCATTAATTGCTTACTTTAAGGCCGTTACATTAAATTACCGTAATTAAACATTTGCATGCAATGCACTCCGTTCAAGCTCAAACTATATCCATATCATTTTTGGTTAGCTTGCCCGAATCCAGAGGTCCACATCAGACCCGTCATTCCCTTTAACATTTAACTATGTTACACTTATTACTACAGGCCGCATTCGAGAAAGCGGTCCTCGTTCTGGCTGACGACCGGCTTAATCCGTACCAACCTCAGAATATTATCATGTCTCAGTTGGTTGTGCGGAGTCCAAAGGTCCAAATGTGGCCTTTATTCACCTTAACACTACAGTCGTTTACGGCTGCCTTTGAGCTAGGATCCCCAACACCACTTACTCCATACAGCACTGACGCGTGCTGACAAAAAGCCCCCTTCATCTACATAGACCACACAGATATAAAAGCTGTGACATAGACCACCACATAACTGATCTCAAGAAATTATTCCTATTCTGCTTCATCTGCTTAGTATCCGATTACTGCACGAAATAACTGTAAAGAAGCATTTGCATGAAAATACTCCGCTCAAAACACAACTATATCCAACCCTTTTGATTCACTGCTGCTTCAGAATACTGCAATGCCCTACGGCATCACTTAGTTAAATAATAACATCATTGTCAAAAGCCACTACAATACGCGAGGCACTGAAAAAGAAAAAACCTTAAAAAATATAAATGAACTAGATTACAAACTCATTTTATCCCTTTTTCTGAATTAAAAACTCAGTTGTCCCTTTTTTTTCTGAGCTACACCTCTCCATCATTAAGTGTCTTGTCTATAAAACACACACACACACACACACACACACACACACACACCACACACACAACACACACATATATATATATATCTATATATATATATATATATATATATATATATGTGCGTGTATGTATGAGTATTAGGTGTGACTATGCAGCAGTATATATATATATATATATATATATATATATATATATATATATATATATATAGTTTTATGTTACTCAATTGCATGTGAAAATAAATCCCACTGAGAAGACAGGAAAAAAAATACAAAAGCGCTTCCGTGTTATTTGACACATTTTCATGTTACAAGAATTAACTTGAAAGAATTTGTAAAGTGCAAACATTTTAAGTCCTCCTTTATCTTGGGCAGACCCAGAGTTTTGCGCCAGAGCGGAGAACCGATACATACCACAGAGGCCAGAAGTGGCTCCATTCCTTCAAACCCAACTACATAAAAAGAAAGAAAGAAAAAAAAAAACATTAAATTAACGTCTCAACGAGGCACAAATCTTACCAACTCTCGTGCATTCAGGAGTTCAACAGCTTCCAATGGAATTCTTTTTATAAGTTTTTTTTTTAATGTTCCCCTTCAGGTGGGACCAGAGTCCTAACGCTCAACTGTCCTGGAGGGGAACCAACAGTGACGGGCGAGTTTCAAGTTGTTAGGGGGGGGGGTTGGAACAGAGCAGTACTTCCGCGTTCAATGCATTAACAACAGGACCCCCTTCGATTCGTCCCTACCCCAACCATCCAAAGCAGCACCCCACCCCTAACCTCCTGTGAACATCAGTTAACACCTAAAGGATCCTCAATTTCGAAACGACCAGCACCGGTCATCTCGCCTCGAAGGCCTGAAGACTTCACCAGCTCCAGCCTCCTCCTCCTTCGCAATGCTTCGGTGATTACCCCTCACCCGCAGGACACTGGACAACTTGACCCAGCAACTTTTATAAGATCGGACCTGCGAGGGATCAAGAAAGAAAGGAGGAGAAAAGAAGAAGACTTACGGACGGTTGGCTCTTCAGGGAACGCGCTAATGAGCAAATGGATGAGGCGCCAGATAGGAAAAAGGAGATATTTTCAAGAGTACAGTTACTACTCAAAGCGGGCACACCAAAAACCCTTCGGCAGGCGTGGCTGTTACTGCAGTAGCTGCTGCTCCTGCTCCTGCTCCTGTGTTAACAGGATATTCCGATGGCACCCGCAGGAGCTGTTCAGGGGCAACCCCTTTATATTCCTCCGCTCCCTCCCCAACATCCACTCCTCATCCTTGCTTCAACGCATGCTATCGACAAAAATCTGCAGCCTGTATATTTAAATAACCGTATGGTCCTTGTCACTCTAAATCTACTAAAAATACATCTGATCATTATGACTATACATTTGTGAACTGTCAATTTATACTAATATGTATTGGTCCTTTTGAAGATATCTTTGAAAACTAAAGGCAAAACTGATCAAGATATACTATAGCTAGTGTCTCATTTTACCCATCTTCAAAAGGATTAACACATAAGTGGTATAAATTTATAATTTATACGTTAATGACGTTATAAATGAGCACAGACGGTTAGAAAAACTATTCATGAGAGAGAGGTGCAGTAAATTCACTAGCGCCTGAGGTCAGTGCTCCATTTACAAATTTCATTTAACTATGCGGGTGAGCTCACACTTTTGCTGTAGGCTTGGGTGAACTAACTCCTTAAAATTTATGTATTTGGAACACATCTAAAACTAATGGATCGAGTTATACATTCCCCGAATGCTATTCATGTCCTCCCAAAAGCTCTTAAATAAAACTGGATTCTATTTCTATTTTCGTTCCAATACATTACTGGAATAAAGTACCTTGAGACCCTCTCCAAATGATGGCAAGATTATTACCGCTAACATGACAGAAAAGGCCTTTTTCTCTTGTGCATATCTTATACATTTTTTTTGCTGTTTTATTCTATCCAATGATTTTCCAGTTTGCCCAATATAAAAATATATGGCTGACATAGGATTTAACAGACACATACTTCAGTTTTGTTTTTATTGCAATTTCATTCTTAATTAACTGAAAAGTTCTTAAAGAGATGGGAAGTGTTTTCGACGCGCTGTTCATGAGCCTTCAGTACTGGTGTATGTTGCCACTAAAGTTGTAAAGGTTTTCCGCACAAAGATTTCAACAATAGTAATAATTTTGAAATGAAATCTGCGTTGCTTTTCTCCGAAGTCCACTAAACAGTATTTTGAGATCCTTAAAATCGATATATATATATATATATATATATATATATATATATATATATATATATATATATATAAATTCTTCAGTTTAATACGGGTACGTCTCAAATATAAAAGGCCCTGTAAAACACGCTGGTTTAAAGCTAAGGACTATATACTACTTAGCTTTAAACCAGGTTTTAATTGGGCATTTTATACTTTATTTTATATACATATATACATATATATATATATATATATATATATATATATATATATATATGTATGTATGTATATATTAGAGATCCTTACTATAAATATAACTACTAATAATAGTGATAGTAGTAGTGGTAGCAGACACACAGTTGGTATGAGTTCCGTCCTTAAGTGATAGCCATCATACCACTAGGCATATAAGTGAATATATTTTGACAAAACACCTAATACAGGCACAGTAACTACACATCATAGATAAACAAAATCAAATAACAAAACATAAGCCCCACATAGTCCAGTTCCTTGAGGAAGTAACCAAGGACAATACCTTCATTCACAGAAGAAAATAAAGCCCAGCATCTCCGTTCTTGGAACAAAATGAACAAAACAAAGCACCGACAAAGAAAACGAACATGGACAATCATTTCTACCAGTTAAGAATAGGAACATCGACAGCTTCATGAACTATTGAAAAGTAATACTATCAAAACAATTACAAACATAATGGAAAACAAGGACAACGTCATTCTGTGGAAAATAATAAAGACAAATCTACTGAAGTAAAAGACGCATCCATAACTTCATTGAGAAAAAATAACTAAATAAAATGCGATGTTGGAAGCCTTGCACTTCGAGAGAAAATCGGTTTGGGATGTCAACACGGACAATGCGATGACAATTTATGAGGAAGGCACACTGAGGGTAGCTGTCCCTAGGAGAAGATCGAACTATTCTTGGAAGAAGAAGAAGAAGAAGAAGAAGAAGAAGAAGAAGAAGAAGAAGAAATGAGTCCAGAGACGCGCCTTGACATCACCATTAACCAATTCCACAAAGTGAGAGCCGAAAATTTATCCTCGAAGCATAATACAGAGCACTACACTTCAACCCCCTTAATGTGGGCTAAATGACGGATAGGCAAGCTATTAACCAACCCCACAAAGCAAATCATTAAGAAACAAAGTCAGCCAAACCGCGTTCCACAAAAAATCGTAAAATTTATCTGCGTCTCTACGAGATACCTGTCACCCCCCCCCCCCCACACTCACCCACATGAACAGCCCAACCACTCAACCCCGGCCGAAGCCCGTTGGTGGCCAGTGCCTGGGAGAAAGGACAGACCGCACGTACACCACCTTCTGCCACGGGCTAAACACAATGGGAAAAGAACGAAAATGAGACGCGGAATCAATTTGCACCACTGGTTTTTATTGGGGGACCCCCTCCCCCTATCACTCCCTTCCACAAACACTCTCTATGCAAACTTCCAATCACCTCCCCAAGAATGTCGCTCGAAAGCATGCGAGAGTCATACTCAGAGCCAAGAGAGTCATACCCAAGGCAAACAGTGTAATGCTTTTAGCAGCCCGGCTAAAAAATAAATACCCTTTCGCAACGGCAGCTGAGGAAGACGTGACTGGAGTTCGATCATCTCTCAAAAGGCAATGCACGGTAAATGCGGCGCATTAATACAAGGATGTCATGTATTAATGCAAAGCGCTTGAGATGAAGATGGAGCCCACATAAATATCCCCTGCAGCTACGAAAGACGCAAACAAATGCCATGACCCTCCTGAGTGATAACCCAAGGGGTAGTTACCCCAGACTCAGACTAGCTGACTTCCACTCTTTTGGCGCGCCCACCTCATCCTAGGATGCGGTGCCAGGCAGCATACCATCAACATTCTCTTGAGGTCGATTCTTCCACTTCACCCTCTCACAAGCTTCACAAGATGTGATTGATTCTATATATATATATATATATATATATATATATATATATATATATATATATATATATATATATAATACATACACGTACACATACATATACCCTTAAATCCACTGTAAAAAGGGAAGTGAAACTGGGGACTTGAACAAGTATTTTCGTAATTTATTCTACATTTTCAAGTTCACACAGTGCTTGAAAATGTATGTAGAATATTCTCAAGTACGTGTTCCTTTCGTGCTACATTACACACACACACACACACACACACACACACACACATATATATATATATATACATATATATACTCCCATTCAAGTTTTTAAACCGCGTTCCAGAAGTACAGTTCACTTCTAGAATTCCGGTATACATCAGGAGTCATCTGACAATTCTACAGACGCACACCCTCCCATATATATTATATATATATATATATATATATATATATATATATATATAAACACACACAGAGTATATATATATATATATATATATATAATATATATATATATATATATATATATATATATAAACCTACTGGTTACTTTTTACCAGAAAGATACGCAATTGTAATAACCGCAATGCCTTCTTCACTTCGTAAATTCTTCATACTTTTTGGATACGCTTGCCACCACAAAGCCTTAGATCCAAATGGCCGTTGTAGAATCCAGAGTAACAGAACGAGTTCATGTTGCCGACATGACCACGAGAGGGATAGCTACATGACTATCGCCAATATGCCTGTCGAATTCAGACATTTATTAGAACTAAAACAGACCTATCCTCACCATCGCGTCGTAACCAATTCCACCTACACTACATTTTTTCCTCAGTATTTCAAAATTGCACTTCATTTAAGACAGTATGCTAGGTTAAGGCGCCTTTTGAGCTCGCACCAAATTTTCTGCAGTATTGCGACCGGAGGCAAGTTCACAGCATTTCACATATATACCAAATTTTCCATACAGTATTTAAAGCGAAAATTAGGATTTCCGTCAAACTTTTTAAACTATATTTCATAATCATGCTACAATTTTCAAACAGCTATGTGAAGCAGAACGAATTATATATTCATATCTTTATTTGGGATAGCATACGACAAAAATGACAATAAGGTGTAAGTATATATAATATATATACATAAATATATTGATAAATGTATAGCTACATACAGACTGACAGATGCGACATTTCATAATCATAATATGATACCCAAATTTGTCACCTGGTTAACATAGATGTATCATTAAGTGTGTGTGTGTGTGTGTGTGTGTGTGTAGCACGTCAGATTCACATCATACCAAGGCTTAAGTGAGCCAAGACGTATGGGGGTCAGTAGAGGTCTACGTATTCTACGGGTTTCACACTCAATTTTATTTATTTATTTATTTATTTATTTATTTATTTATTTATTTGCCTATCCATTCGAACTATAAAGGCAAATTGTAAATGGCGAGGCTTGTTGTTGTTTGAGATGAAGTTGGCCTTATGCCAAAACGGGCTCTTGCTCAAAGAGCAGCCCGTAAATAGGCATAATTGTATGTGGAGTTGACCAAATGCTAAAAGTTTTGTAGTCCGTGGTACGTTTAAGCCTATGACAGTTGTCTGCATGAAAGGTTGGTGTCGACTAAGCACAATAAATAAATGGACAGGTGGACAAGTAGCAAATTACATGTTTCTTTACATACAATGTGTTCACTAAAATCTCTTGACAGATTGTTCGACATGTGCAGATGTGATTATTGTAGCATAGTAAGGGTGGTTCAATTGATGGTGAGGAGCTCTCATACAGGCATAGAGTGGATCCTAAGGTGGTAGTAGTTCTTTGCAAAGGAGGTTCATCCCTTATTCGGCTATCAAAGTAATGAAACGGTAACTTGCTGCCGTGTATTGTGGCTCCTAACATAATTTATCTCACAGTGCTTTGCTAAGTATCAAGAATTCCTGCTAATTCCTGTGTGTGTGTGTGTTTTTAAAGCATTCTACTACATATTTTTCATGCTCTATAGTGATTTCTTACTAGGAACCATACACAGGTAATTCCTTTTTTTATTTTCAATATTAAGAATAGGTTCGCAAAATTTTGTAAATCATGTAACAGCAAGAAAACTACTGGCAAGTGAACCCACATAACAATTCATAAAATATTAACTCATTCAAGTTTAAATAGCCATACAGAAATAGCTGACAAATATATTAGTATCTCGTTTGTTTCAGATTTTATTTATCTAAACAAAATTTAATCCTCTCTCTCTCTCTCTCTCTCTCTCTCTCTCTCATATTCATGTCCAAACAAGAACGAGGAGTGATTAGGGGAGGAATGAGAGGGCAAAAGAGACACTCTCAGACCATCCAGAGAGGATGGGCACGGGATAGCCCCATCATGCCAAGATTACCCGGGGCAGACATCACGGTGTCCCACATCAGGAGGCCATTCGGAGGTAAGTGGCGATGACGACGACGATGATGATTACGAGGAGGAGGAGGAGGAGGAGGAAGACAAAAGACTACTGAAGAGAAGAGGAAGAAAAACGAGCTAGAAGGGTGAGGAGCAAGTGGGCAGACTAGTCAGACGAAAAAGAAGACAGACCAGTAAGAGGAGGAAGACTCCAGACCAGTACCACCACCTAAAAGGTAGTGGTGATGGCCGGTGTCTATAGGTGAAGGTAGATCAAGTCACGCCCATGTATGTTGTCACTTACATCTCAAACACTCCAATTAACTACACCAGCACACACCCATTCCAAAAACTTCAAAAAAACAGATTTCAACGGCTTCCTCACTAGACACACTATTTAAAAACAGATAAAAACAGTTAATTCGCTTACTCCACTGAGCATCCTCTTGAGAGAGAGAGAGAGAGAGAGAGAGAGAGAGAGACCTTCCATTCACTAACACGTTTATTCTTCCATCAAAACAAAACCAACTGAATGGAAAACTTGCATCATTCTCATAATAATTTTACGAAAAAATAATAGGAGAGCTGTCTTGTAACTCAACTGATCTTTCAAAACATATTCTGGTTCTCTTCTCTAACACCAGCCTCACAAATATTATTTCATAAAAGTTATAACTATGAGGTAAGAAACTATTCAGGAAAATGTGCATAAATTACAATGCTTCCTATAAGCACTGTATATATATATATATATATATATATATATATATATATATATATATATATATATATATATATATATATATATATATATATTGAATTCTTATGAGTAACCCAAAGCTATGATGTACGTTCTTGGGCTTCTTTTCGACGTTTCCTCTAGTGACTACAAAAATGAGAGAGAGAGAGAGAGAGAAGTAATGTGATATCATTACTCCCTGAAGGCGAAAAGGGATTTAAAAAATCACAACTATAGGGAGGAGGAGAACTTGGAAAATGGAACGGGAAGGTATCAGGAAAATGTGGAATGAAAAAGTTATCGAAAAGGGAGAATACACGAAGGGTGATACAAAATGCTAAATAAAAAGATGAGCAAAAGAAAAGAGAGAAAACCAGGATGAGGTGAAAAGGAAGCAGCAGAAGAGGGAAGGGAAGGGGGGAGGGGGGGGGGGGGGGGAGGGTTCCTGATAAAAACCTACGACGACATTTCGCAAGAACTCGACAACGATGAAGGAAAACCCCTTTTGAACCGACGGCCTTACGTAAAGGATGAGGGCCAACCACATCGAGGCGCTGATGAAACAGGTGAGCTTTATCTCCGCCGGCCTAGAGATGGTGGTGCCCTTGCGCACCATTTCGTATGGTTCACATAAGACACCAATACCAAATGGTAAATTCGTAGCTTATTTTGTCTGCTTCACACACATTCTATAGCAGTGACGCATTACAAAGAAGCAGCAAAATTGTTTGTTTTGTAGCAAAAGCACAAAATATCAAATACTAGAAGGTTCAGTGTGCATTCATATATATACTAATTCATTCAAAGGGGCCTCATTTCACTGGTGAACTCAACAGAGAGGATCTCATTCACTGGTATTATGAGACATTAATCACTGACGTTATTCATTTTACAGAACCTCACAGGTGTCATTAATCCAACAGCTCTTAATAATTCCTAAAAATGAACCTTACTGGTGTACTTCATTCATATGAACTCTATTTTAATGTAGTTCACTAAACTTACTGAATGAAATGAGATCTGATATCAGCTTTCATCCACTTAATGTGACTTTACTAACGTCATTTGTTTACAGGTAAGTTCACTGACGCTATTCACTCAATTGGAACTTATTAATGCATTTCATCCAAAACATAACATAGTCCCCTTCTCTGAAAAAGGATCAAGAGTGGTTTCAAAATAAACACTTCAATATAACTATTTATGGGGAAGAAATTCTCGTACAAAATTGGAGCTCGGAACGAAAAAGGATGAGTGAAACTGAAACATTTTGTAAATGCAGCTAAAACATTTCACGTTTCAAAAAAGCTCGTCCAGATCTCTCCCAAAGTCTCATAACTTTGTTGTCAGTCACGCGACTTTGTTAAAACCTGAATGAAAATCAAGTTACAACTTGTTTCGAAATCTTGCTCAATGAAAAGCAGCCAGCCAGACTAATAGTAAGTATATACACACATACAAACCGAAAAAAACCCATAACATTTTGTCCGAGGTAAATATCAACCTCATCGAGATTACTAAAAAAAAAATTCTAAGTATAAAATCAGGCGAATACCATTAGGTTTCACTGTACATAAAATGAAAGTTCCTATCATAATAACAATAAAGAATCGTCAATAACATTGTATTTCCCACATAAAATCACGATGACGATACTTGTACCATTCAATTCAATGTGAAGTTAAGATCATTAGAATTATATTGTACGCAAAAACAACATTTGGCTGAGTCAAGTTTTATGTCTCGTTAGCATAAAAAACGTGGCGTCATTTAAAATCACATTTGGGCATCCGTTTTTATGCCTCAAGACAAGACAGATTGCTGGAGCTTTGATGGTTCTCCAAGGGTGGGGGTAGGAGGAGGGCTGATATGGAAGACGCAGCTTGGACCAGCTGGCCGCAACCTACGACCCCCAAAACTGGCAAGCTGAAATCCTTGAGGCGGTAACAACGTCCGCAGAGAGAAAGGCTCAGTGACAGAAAAACGCCAACCATACTTACTCTCAGTACCGTTTTATTGGCATCTTCTTTGGTCCTGCACGGGTGCCATGACTCTCCAAAAAGTAACACATGACTCCGCTTACGAACTTCAAATTCACGCCACTTGAGAACGTGAGTTACATGACTCGCCACAAGACAAGACACTGACGTCTCAGGTCTTCTGCCCAAGATGCTTGTTCCTTAAACATTTCCAAAGGCAAATGTTCACATCCACGAGCCAAGATTTAACAAAGGTTTTAATAATAATGAAAGCATTCCCCTACAACTTCCTAAATTTTCTTCAATATTTTTTGGGGGGTGGGAGGTTCCTTCTCTTTTTTTCATACTTCTGAGCGCGAACGAGAGGCAGTTTGTTTATGGAGAGGCTAGGCGTCACATTATTCATTTATTTATTTTCCCGTCAACCTTTTCTCTTTTTAATCGGCCCTGAGAATAAAGCTCCTCTTACCGCATACCCAACAGAAAATGAAATGCTGTGGGCGTATCAATACTCATAAAAAGGATACACCCCTATTTCTTTATACAGCGTCAGAGGCATTTAACCTAGCAACTTTGCAACTTTCTTACTTCTGCAACGTTAGCAACTGCGTCGACGAGTGCCATGACTAAAAACTATGCAGACGCCCATAGGTAGTTCTAAACGGGCCTCAAGGTGGTTGGGTAAATCCCGTCCTAACAATGAAGATAAGACGAGGAAAGGGCGTCGCCCTGCCACACAATAAAAATGCTACAACTATCATTTCTTTTTGTTTCTATCAAATTCTAAAGCAGTAACAAACTGAAACTACTTTCAAATTCAAATTCATTTCCTACTTTCCCAGGAGCGAAACGAGAAGTGAGAGGGACTTTCCTGTTTTGGACCTTGGGCCCGTCTACTGTATATGCATCCAAAAAAACTCCCGTTAACTCCCATAAGGGTCTAGACGGGCATTAATAAGGATAGCAGGAAAACAATCCTTGACTGGCGCCGACATCGTTTGATCTTGAATACAGACTCTGCGATAACTTGGTTTTCACCCGACATAAAAGTCCATATTTTGGAGGTGATCTTGACATGCGCGGCAATGTACCGATCTGTAACTCTGACTCAGATGGCAATACTTTGTCTGATCCTGACATACGAGTGATATGCTGTGACCACAACATCCATGTTAATGATAATTTTGTAAGGCTCTTGCTATAAAAATGCAATGATAAAGTTATCGGGCTTCTGACATCTGAATCAGAGCTAACTCATAACGCTGCCATACGAATCCGCTATAATTTTGTTGGAACCCTGAGGTAAGATTCAACGAAAATTCGATTTGACCAGGCATACGATTCACTCATAGATTGGTTTATATTCTTACTAAAGAAACATCAAAGATAAACTGGTTCTGATAATGACTTACGCACAAATAGTAATTTGATTTTGACTCCGATACATTAGCATGACTTGGTAATGATTAGATTTTGACCCTGACATCCAAATAAATGACCTGGTTATTTGGTTTTAATCTTAACATATGATTTTGTGATAACTTCGTTCTGACACCGACAACCAAGTCAGTGATAATTAGGTTCTGACAATATATACAAGTCAATGACGAGTCAGTGATAATTAGGTTTTGACAACATATACAAGTCAATAATATTATGGTTCTGAACCTTACATACTAGTCAATGATACAACGGTTTAGACCATGACTTAAAATTCACCGATAATTTGGATTGGAACACATACGAGTCACGTTTTTTGTTTAAGCCCTAACATGATTCAGTAATTTGTAATGATCCAGGCATACGAATTGGCAATAATTTACGAGACTCCTGACAAACCAGTCAATGATACTTTATGCCAATGAAATACGCAGAAATGTGGTACATAAAACAGTTGCGAAATATATATAAACAGGAAACATTTAATACGAATATGAAGCAAAATGCAACATCATAATGAAATAAATGTAACAAAATCCAAGCGAGATTAAGTAAAAATAAAAATTATTATTCAAGTTGAAAACAGGTACTTCAGCAAAAGCTAATTACTGGAAGACAGTCTGCAAAAATATAGTACAATGAAGAATATGAGAGACATTATATGACTCAAACCACATAAAAAAATTTTTTGTGCTGATCAACTTTTTCTGCTGGATATTGTTGACCGAAATAGTTATCGTATTTTGATTAAACGGTGAGAATTTCCTGTAAGGCACAAGGCGTGCAAATGAACGACATTATCAATGACTGATGAAACATACCAAGTTAAATTTTAAGACAAATTAATAAGGCTTGTGTCAATCTCTTCAGACTTAAATAATTTAAAATAATTGATACCATTTGAGAGTATCCATTAATAATTAGCTTGTCATAAGAAATAAACCTAAAATTAACCACAACATTGAAACACAGAAAATCAAGAAACCAACAACAACGTATAAAATGCGTGAGAACAAGGAAAAAATTGCAATAAAAAATAAAATAATACGAGGAAGGAGAAGGAAGAACACGTACAAGAATGAACCTAATGGCATAAAAGAAAAGAAGCAAAATAATGACAAAAAGGCGAAGATGAAAATGAAAATGATAAAACACAAGGAAACTGAGAGAATACAACAATGACAGAACAGACAAAAACAATGAGAGGGACAACAAAACAATACTACAGCAATAAAAAAAAAACTTGAGTAAAAGAATTGAACAGCTCACTCTAACCGGAAGTACAGTGAAGAATACGACACAACTGTAATAAAAAGGAGTAAAAGAAACACTAAGGTTACTTATAAGAATAAACATTGCAATAGTGTGACAACAAGATGGAGGGGGAAGGAAAACCAAAACAACTGAAAATCAATAGCTATAAAGGAGGTGAGGGAAGAAAAGACAGTGCAGTGGTACGAAAGCTGATGGGAAGATCTACAAGAAATGGTAAAGAATTATTTATGGCAGGGAAGCCCGGGGCGACGAAAACCATAACATTGAAAAATGAATAATGGAATAAATGGGGGGGGAGTTTGTTGTACCATGGTGCAGGCGAAAGAACAGCATTCAAATGATGAAACTTTGCATGAATAAGAACAATGCTAAACTTTATTCTAATAAAGAGGGCAGTAAAGAACAAGAAAATTGCAGAATTAAAATTTAGGCAAAATTAACAACAAAGGTTGAACATGAAACAATACAATATTGTTAAGTCTGAAGAACTCACAGAATATATCACAATATGGAGGACAGGAATAAACAGCAATACAACGCAAAAACCAGAAAAAAACATACAAGAAAATACCATGATAATAAAGAAATGGCGAATCAAAGAAACACAAAATTAATTATAGAAGCAATGATGGAACAAAAATACATAGCTACAAAAACAGAAGGAAAAACAGGAATGCAACACCTAATTGTTGCTGAGATGTGAGACATGAAATGTATTACAATTGTAGGAAATTAAAGGAATGAAAGAAATTAGAAAACTGATAATAACGTGGAGGAAAATGGAGAAGAAAAAATAATTCAATGCTGTACCTATAGAATAAAAATAATTGAACTGAAGAAATAAGGGAAGTGGTAATAATAATAATAATAATAATAAAAGAGGAGGGAAGTATATACTAGAGTAATACAGATGAAAAGATCAAATACAGTGAGAAGGTATAAAAATAATTCTACGGTATTAAAAAAAAACTGAAGAAAAGAGAAATAAGGAAGGGGGAGGAGGGAAGGGGGGTTGAATTCAGAAAGTTCAATGAGCGCCTTCCAAGAGAGGAAGCGGAAGGAGCCAACGCCTGTTTCAAGCCTACCCACCCACCACCTAATCCCCTAACCTCCCAACACCTACCCAACACCCCCCCCCCTTCCCCATCTCCACACCCTTAACACGAGAGAGAGAGAGAGAGAGAGAGAGAGAGAGAGACTTATCAGAGATATCTGAGGCACAGGTGTAAAGTGGCTGGTCTTACTTCACAGTTCTACCATCAACATTGACAAGCTTACCATTTATGTTCAGACCAAAATTTGTCATCAGTGTTATACAGCAGACACCTAAAATACGAATATAAAAAAAATCACGAATAATGACAAAGTTAAAACTCTTCTTATAACTCAGAATGAGCTGGTTATCATAAGGTTTCAAAGAAAAACTGCATACAGTAGTAAAGCAATAGACAAATAAATAAATAAAGTTAATCAAATCAAATAGACTCTTGCGTCAGCAAAGCTTGAATACACAGCATAAGTGAATGCAGGTTCCAACCAGCGTATTAACACCTACGAATAACCTGAAGAACAAAACCAACAAGGCAAGCCAACGCATAACACTGGTGGTCGAATGCCGTTCTATTCACTAAATAACCCGAGCCTACTTTCAAATCCAATCTCCATCACTTGAACAAGAAACTGGCCATACTAACAAAAGGAGAGAGATAAATCTGTGAAGGAGATGAAACAAGTGAGAATAAGAAAGGCCAGGGGAACAGGAGGAAAACAGTGGGGAAAGGGGGGCACCGGAGAAAATGAGAGAGAGAGAGAGAGAGAGAGAGAGAGAGAGAGTACAGGAGGAGAACGACGAAGAGAAATAAAATGGAACAGTTCGATAAGGATGAGCAGGAAGAAGAATAATACGAACCTGAGGAGAGAAGGACAAATGGAAAGAAGAAAAAAAAAGAGAATGCGACAAGGAAGCAAAAGGGAAAAAGAAATATTAGGATAAGGAAACGAAAGAGTAAAAGAGACAATGTGAAAACGATAGGGGAAACGAAATACTCCGATAATGTAGCGAAAGAATAAAGGATACAATGTGAAAACGATGTGGAGAACGAAGAGGAGGTGGAGGAGGAAGCAAAGGAGGACCAGGAGAAGAGCGCAGAAGCGGCAACAACATTCCCGGTCTGCAAACACCTGGCTGACTCTTTAAGCGAACGACATTCGCTCCTTCCATCAGACAATTCATCCATAAAGCATGAAATGACTCTACGCTTCACAATGGATATCCCTCACAACCATGAATCAAAAGAGAGCATTCAAAGGGGATATTTACATAGTCCGCCATGGAGGCATACCTCACTGTTACATTGGCGAGATGGATCATTCATGGGTGCCACCTTTCTCTCGCTATACTACACACACACACACACACAATATATATATATATATATATGTATGTATGTATGTATCTATGTTTGTATGTATGTATGTATACACACACACGGCACAGTTCAGTGGATCACTGGTTACCGACTTACCCGACCAGCAAAAGGGCCAGGCTCGTCCCCATGAATTAGTGAGAACAAGAACCACCAGTTCGTTTCCCGAAAAATCCAGTGAACCTCTCTTGAACTTAGTAATGAATGTCAGTCGAATGTATGTAGTGGACGAGGGCACAGGACTACAGACAATACAAGTTCCTTTACTATGATCCTTCATCAACTAATTGCAAAATGCACCACGTAAGCAAAAACCTTCCTTACCACAGCCGATGGATACAACAGAAATAAATGAGTGATGTATAAGTCCACCAGAGACGGAGAAGTCGTTAAAAATTTGGGTCGCAGACATCAATGTAGCATTAACATGGCCCTTCATTAAGGATTTTAGGAAATGCAAAATATCACAAGTAACCTGACTACATGTATCTTTGATAAGTCAGCTGCAAGGAATACAAACCATGATATACTAAAACGTACTCCAGATAATCAGTTTAATTTAAAATAATCATGATGGGATAAAATTCTGATGGGGACATAAAATGAAAGACTGATATCACGTCACCGTCTGCTGCTATTATCAAGGATATGGTCACATCGTGAAGAAATGTCCTGCAATCGAGAGAGATGACCCAACAAAGATCTTAGTGATGGTTACTCTACGGTTAAAATATCATGTGGAGAAATAGATGTTATAAAGCACTAAATGAGACTGTGGGGGTTAGAAGCAGGACTGAACATAATTATTTAGGCAAGGTAATAAGATAGTTAAGTTAAGGCTTTTCGCTGACGATACAGAACATAACCTGGTATTTAGTATTGTCTACTATAAGTGTGTATGTGTAGTGTGTGTGTGTATATATATATATATATATATATATATATATATATATATATAAGTATACAAATTGACCAACCCAGCCTGCCTGGGATAACTGAATGACAACCAATATAACTCTTTCTCTCTCTCTCTCTCTCTCTCTCTCTCTCTCTCTCTCTCTCTCTCTCTCTCTTCTTCCCAACACCTACCCCCTTTTTGATGCCAGTGATGTCTTACCCCCAGAATATTCTTTTCCAGTTAGTAAGTCATATGTATACCGAAATCAGGTATTATAAGTTCGTAAAGCTTAATTTGTTACTTGGTCTACGTTTCAGGGAAGCCATTGCCATCCCCTCCTACCCCCTATGGAGCCGGTGATGTCTTAGTAAATCGTATGTATACCAAGTTTGGTTGAAATTGCTCAATGCAATTCAGTTACGTTGGAACACATACACACGCGCGCGCGCGCACACACACACACACACACACATATATATAATAATTACAAAAGAGTGAAATGTTCTTGCATTCCACCATTGGTAATAGTTAAGTTCAAGATTCAGTAAAAACTAAAAATTCTAGCTCCAAAAAATCTTTTGAAATAGCAACATTGTAGTCAGACATCATAACATATAGCACCAAGTGTTATGACATACGCCAAGGATGCTCAAACACCACACAGAAGGTCGAGTCTCAACATGAACATGACAGGCAACGCCTTGAAAATAATGTGACCATAAATGCATTCAGCACCAAGAAATCTGCAAGCGCATCGCACGGCGACTATAGACCTTCTTCGTTCTAGGCATTCCCTTTTCAAGGGGAACAACTTCCTGAAAAACTCACGTCCGTGTATTATCATATATAATGACTACCATTATATTTTTTTTTTGTCTGCGCGTTCTGGGCTTCTCAAGAATGCACGGTTGCCAACCCCGCTGGCCTGCGGATAAAATGCTACCTCTGTCAACAACTCAAAGTTTGGTACTCACCACTGAAAGGCGTTGAAATGGAAATAGACGAGTCCCTGCCCGTAGAGGAAGGTGGCATCCTTCCAGTAGTCGTTGGGGCGCAGATTGTAGTACTTCTGGTATGCCGACATGGCTGCCGAAAAGAGAAGGAAAATACGTTAGTCTTGCAAGAAAAAAAACATATACCAGCACTTTATGTCAACACAGGTAACCACCGGACAAAAAAAAATAACACGACACGTGCGGCATCAAGATACCTAGTACAAATAACCTATGAAGAAGTGTTCAAAAGTTAATCGAGACCCGAAAATTGTTAAAAAACGCGTGATATTTTGCATCTCACAATTCGAAACATATTCATAGGCTCACCTTTCCTCGTGAAACTAAAACAAATCCCTCGAATCGCATAACTAAAAGAATGCAAACAGATCAGGAGGTTGAGCCTTACTTCAACAATGAGAGGAAAGTGTCAGGAATTACTGTCAAAATTTTGAGTAGGATGTCTCCTTTCAAGAGATTATTATATATATATATATATATATTATAATATATTATATATATATATATATATATATATATATATATATATACTACACCCACACATTTTACAGTATACAATAAAAATGCATCATTGGATGTTTTCCAACAGAATTAACAAACTGAGAATGAACTTACGAGTAGTAACAGCAGCGAGACCAAAATGTCTTTTAGAAAATATCCTCATGAACAACAAATGACAAAATTTCATACTAATAAGCAAAATGAAAAATCTGCAGTAACTGACGATCTAAAGACACCTAAAAGCAACGCGCCTGAATGCAGTAATAACCGTCAAGATGACGAAGAATTTTACTGATCTGAATTTATAAACAAACCAGAAACGTTTTTCACAATTTAAAGGTCACTGAAACAACGTAAAGAGATGTCTCAAGACTTCAAATTTGTGTGAGCGAGCTAACACATAATGAATATAGCTAATAAATGGATTGAGCATAGCGAAGATGATTACTTTTCAAAATAAGTCAATAACTAATTCAATAACCAAAATATCTAATAATAATGAGCAAAAATTCGCAAATGACACAATGAAAACCTTAACCAGTGCTCATGTAAGTGAACAAATATAGATTTTCAACCAACCGGAATGTACAATCATGAATCGAAGACAAGAGCCCTCGCCATTAATATGAAATTGCGATATTTTTTCGTTTTTTACGAGACAACGGAGAGGGCCAACATTTCTCGTTCAAAATTTTCAAGTTTCGAGGGGCTTGTTAATAAAGGGAGGAGGGAGGAGGGAGGGAGGAGGGAGGAAGGGAGGAGGGGAGGGAGATGGGAGGGGAAAAAACACCGACTCATAAACTTTCAGGCCTTGAGGGTTCTGTTGGAAAATGGAAGGGGGGAGGGGGAAGAGGGGCCACTTAAATCAAAGCTTTGCTGGTTTAAGGACATGCTTCTCATTACTTTAAAAAGACACGAACTCCTGTAATCATCATGACGTTAAGATCACATTCTGATGGGAGTGGACTGAGGGCGGTGAGGGGATGGGAGGGGTAGGGGTGCGGGATGTAGGAAGGGGTTCATGACCGTCGCCCTTCACTAACCACAAAGGGTTTATGAGGTCGCGAGAGGTTACAGTAAAAGACACGCCAAACACTTATGGCTCCTTCATGAACCTGCTCACAAGTTCATTCTTCACTTCCTCTAATGTGCATGTAGCGAGTTTATGAACGTTGTTGACTCCTATATGTGCGTATTCCTTTACCATTCTAAAACCACGCAGGATATTATCCATTTCAAGAAACATATAGTAGTAAAATATTATAGTAACAACAGCAACGACTGCGCAACAACCATCATTTCAATTCAAAACACTCCATTCAATCCGAAATCGCTTCCGGCCAAATGCAACGACCTAGACCAGAATACGAGTCATGATTATGGCACCCGCAAAGCATGTTTTCAAGGCCCATGCACTTCAAGACTAGACCCTGTTTTAGAAATAAATCAGTTTACAACAAAACTTCAAAAGCTACTGTATCTATAACATTGGCAAAACGTTACACTGTTTCTTCTCTTTATGGAAAACATATTCATGATGATGATGATGCTAATGATGATGATTATGAAGATTAATAATAATAATTATAATAATAATAATAATAATAATAATAATGGTAAAAAGAAATCCATAATTGTATTTTTTGCAACGACAGGCACAAAAGTGAGGCTTTCAACCGTCAAAAATGAAAATACCAACAAAAGCATAAGAGGATGCATGCTAAGAAATCTCACACATATTCAAAGATTTAAAGGTCGTCAAGAGCTGAAGTGAGCAGAATACAGTCAGATATCTATTACTGATTAGCCAAGGATGAAATGGATCACGAAGAAAACAGAATACAAATAGACCCACGTCTTATTTCTTAATGACTTAAACCAGCGAGTTTTAGTTCCTTCTGCCAGAGCTAAGAAGCATGCTACAAAAGAATGACATCTCCGGAAAATTAAGTGGAAAAACCACAGTTAAGACTGAGTTAATGAACGTTTTGATAGTGATAATCAATTAAAGCAGCTTACTCACTCAAGCAAATCAACAGGAAATAATGTCATCCATCAACCAGTAAGGAAATTTTTAAAACGTTACATGCCTAATCGTTTCGTCGTCCATAAACTTAACAAGAAAACAACTTTGAAACACGCTCCCGAGGTCTAAAAAGTCCTCATTGGGGAAATTATACACGAAAGTTTTCTTCAAAAAGGTTTCCCACACGAGTTCATTAATTTTCGCCACCAAAGTATGGTAACGCCCCAGAAAGACGCTCGAGCCGTGTTCTTTTCATCATCCATAAATGACAAGAAAACGTCTTCGATTTGGCAGAAAGGGAAAGGGCGAACGTACTCATCCCCCCGTCATCATGAGCAACTATCCGGAACGATCATCAACCACCCAATAATTTCATAGAAAACTGAACATAGGAGTATTCTTACCAAGATTCTCTCTTCTCTCTCTCTCTCTCTCTCTCTCTCTCTCTCTCTCTCTCTCGATGTGAATTTAAGAATAAGATGCGAGAATAAAAGGAGGCCTTCGTATTTCTTAGCCTGCCTATGTACTCTTAGTTGGTTGCTGAATATCGCGCGACGATATTCAAAAATTCAAGAATAAAAAAAAAAAAAAAAAAAAAAAAAAAAAAAAAAAAAAAAGAAAAAAAAAAAAAAAAAAAAAAAAAAAAAAAAAAAAAACACACACACACACACACACACACCAAACAAAGACCAAATAGAGACGTCCAAGTAGTCGTCATAAAACGTAGGATTTGGACCTTGATTTTTTTTTTTTTTTTTTTTTTTTTTGTTTTTTTTTTTTTTTTTTTTTTTACATTCGTAAGACGGTCCCGCACCAGTACCCTCTGGTCACCCTAAGATTCCTTTCCTATTTCAGTATTCGCCGTTTTCAGATCTGTTTCCCTTCAAGAAGGGATGAAGCGCTGTGCAATTGTCTTCTTAGAATAAAAATCGGAGGTGTTGCAGAGTCAATTTTTCATCACATACCAGTATCATTACTGAATCAACAGAAGAATGATAGAGGCTGCCATCGTTCTTTTCTTGAGTTAAACTTATTGGTGACTCATTAATAAATATACCAGACATAATATCAAACATGAGTTACAACTTCGTACCTAACCTAATCACAAACAAGAAGTCTAGAAATGATATGCCAGGGACTAGACGTCAAATTTAATTTCATCACAGACGACACTTTTGCAAAAGAATTACAATAACAGAATTCAAGAAGAGAGAGATCTGTAAGCACAGAAAAGGAGGCATACATTATTACAATAAAAAAAATGGCAGACTTGAAACAATACAACCGTCTTTTACAACGGAAGACTTTCGATTATCAACTTTACACAATACATAAGGAGAGAACTCGGCTGCGAAAGAAATTACGTGCACCAAATTTCTGGGGTAAAAAACATAATTATTCAAATCATACGCTAGTTCTACAAGATGAGCTAGATAGCAATGACTTGATTGAACGCTATATATACAGT
>NC_061092.1:48062061-48074561 GCF_015104395.2 Macrobrachium nipponense | reverse complement strand
TATGTATATGTAATATAACATGTATACAGAATTACAGATACGGATATAGATACTCTACCAGCTACTCTGTACCAATACCGTTTTATGGGATGTTCATGAGAGTAAGAACGATGCGTTGGCATAACCTAACAACAGCAGCAACATCAACAAAACAAACCAACTTGAGCATTCAAGAGGTAATATCAGCAATGACTGACTGACGTACAACTTAAAGAGTGACGTCAACAAAACTGATACGCAAATTAGCTACAAGGAACTGAAATCTTCAACGAAACTCCAAATAATGAGCAATGACAATCACATACTGAAGGCCATTTTTAAATTTGGAATGAAAAAATGAGAGTAGATATGATCACGTCCTTTCCAGTTCCCCTCTCTCAAAATTATCATTACGTCATTTCCGATTCTTACCCTCAACACTATGATCATGTTCCTTTCTATTGCGTCTGTTAAATTTGGGATGAAGTCCTGCTCCCCACCTCACCCCTCTCGCTCTCTTGGAAACAGTTAACGAATTAAAAGTGGTAGACACAATGCCGGGAAGGATGAGGGATCGGACCACCCAAGATGCTCGATAGATGCTTCCAAACATGCCTCAGTCACACCAGCAAACTTCACCCAGCTTCCAGCAACAACCAGCCCTGCCCTTTGCATCAACACCCCCCCCCCCCCCCCCCCCCCAAAAAAAAAAAAAAAAAAAAAAAAAATCACAACAGAATACACTCTCATTCGCTGACAACGACGACAAAACCAAACAAAAAGATTTCTTATTCTCGCATCTCCCACTGCGCAACTTGACAGACACGCAAAATACACTTGCCCCACAAGCATCCCCTCCCTCATACATCCCCTTTCCTCGGCAAGTAATCCCCCCCCCCCCCCCCCCCAAATGCACGAAAACACAATGACCCTTCCACAGCTCCAAATGCAGGCTTTCCCGGGATACATTCGGGATCCTACACTGTATCTCTTCAGGAGGAAGAGACGAAGGAGCAAAGAGATGATTCAAAACAAAGAAAAAAATGGAGGAAACCAAAAGTGAAACGAAAAACAAGAGGCAAAAAAAAAAATAATAAGTTAACAGGAAAGAAGAGAGAAAACTGGAAGGAAGCGGAGAGAAAATGGAGGTGGTGAGAATTAAAGAAAAGAGCAAAGAGAAAGGTAGTAAAGAGATTATAGCAGAGGACTAAGGTATGCCATCATTATTGGACTGAGCTGGCCTTGTGGCATAAGGGCCCTTGTTCCTTGTGCATCCCCGGGTGACTTCAGGTTTCCCAACATTATGTTTTAAGGCATCATATCTCATGGGGTCCTCCTCCTCTTTCTTCTTCTTTTCTTTTTCTTCTTCTTCTTCATCTCAGAGGCTGGAAGGAAACCCCTTCTCTTCTGGTCTCAACTTATTCCCTTCGAAAAACAACTTTCCCCCGTCCTTCCAAAGCTTTACACACAAGACAGGCTCTCTCTTTTCTTCTCTCCTTCTCTCATTCTCCTCTCTCGGTGTCTCTCGCTCTCCTGTCCTCTCTCCTCTACTCTTCAGTTTCTTCGGGGTCGTTTACTTATTTTTTCTTCAAGCATCTTGACCGACATAGTAAATAACGCAGGAATAACAACTTCATTCACAACGTTTTCATTCTAACGCCGTTTTGATTATGAGAATAGTTATGTAAACATTTCAAATGAGGAATCCAACGCGGCCAAAAGTGCCGAATTCAAACTTGGTCACAAATATTAAATGTGTAAGTGATGATGATACATTAACTTCTCTGAGAGAGAGAGAGAGAGAGAGAGAGAGAGAGAGAGAGAGAGAGAGAGAGAGAGAGAGAGAGAGAGAGAGAGATCAGAGTATCGCAGAATAGAGTTCCAATCTTAGAAGCGGATATGCGCAAGGATTTTTTTTTATATAATTTAAAAGGCTTCGCCTTTGGATTTATCACACACACACAATATCATACATTGCTTGAGAAACTGGCTGACCCTCTACCCTCCATTTGAAGCAATACATTTTAAAGTTTAGGTTAACAACTACTCGGGGCAGTATGCAGTTGTACACGAACGAATGAGAATACTATGTTAACATCTATATTTGGCAAAATGTAATTAGCTCTCTTCTGAGAGAGAGAGAGAGAGAGAGAGAGAGAGAGAGAAGAGAGAGGAGCGGACAATTAAAAGAAAGATAACGAGGAGGAAGAGTGAGGAGAAAAGGAAGGAGAAAAGAAGGGAATCCAGAATGCAGAGCGGGTCAGCTGTCGGCTGCTACACAAGGCCAAGCAGGGTCATCGCGTCCAGTTACAGCAGCGGTCTCAAGGGCTACTGGGTTACTAAGGAGAGAGAGAGAGAGAGAGAGAGAGAGAGAGAGATGGGGGGGGGGGGGGGGGGGGGGGGGAGAGAGATTCGCCATTATATACGCTACATCTCGTGGATGACTCAAAGGCAAGACCTTTTCCCAAACGGACGCCCTTCAACCAACCACTTCAACAGCTCTCCCGTTCTATGAGGAAAACTATCAGGACGGAAGAGACAGACAGCAATGGAGAGGCTGCAGCACTGCCTTCAGCCCGTATGCCAAAAATGTAGAGAGAAAACATGAGCTCTAAGAATGCATGCGCTCACTCGCACATTCAATTGCGCGAGCGTACTATGTAGTTCCTGTTAGTCGGAGGACGGATAACATCCTGTAGTGAGTCTAACCTTCCTCCCGTTAAGATCACCATGACCGCAAGGTTATCACGTCCATCACATGACGCTCCTGCCACCCTTGACCACTTCTTATCGCCAGCTCGGGAGTGCGCCACTACATATAAGTCTATCGCGTCCCCTACGTATGTAGTATGTGCCATGATAACGATTCTTCGAGTAGACTGGCTTCAAAAACAAACATGATACGTGTCTTGAAAAGATTCTGAACTCAACATGGCCTATATACATACATATATACGTACATACATACGGCATACATACAACTCGCAGGTTGGCCAACAATTGACACAACGCAGCAGACACTCTCCAACCTGACACCTCAAGAGTTGCAGGATCATCGGGCGCAACAGCAGGAAGAAGGGGGCTGTTTGTCAATCTTTACAAGGCAGGCAAGTGCAAGGCGGCACTGGAGGTCAGGCAGCCAACTACACGTCTGTCCAGAATGATCGCCGATAATATGATAAAGGTAATTTAAACCCCGCAGTTTTCACCGTTACTAGCCAACCATAGAAGCGACGACAAAGATATTTATCACCCTTTTCCGCAGACGGGAAGACAGGGATTACCGTTTATAAGGAAATCGACTGAGCTGCTGAGTGCAAACCTGAATCTCTACTGGATGGTTGCCGCCTCTCGATCACTGACTCAATTCCCCAGCCAGAGACGTCACTCACTACCAGTCACTTAGAATGGAATGGAAGAAGTGATTTAGGCATAGAGCCCAAGCACTGAGTTATTCGGCACTTGGATGACAACAATGAATAAAAATGGAAATGATATCAATAATGAGTTTAATGGAAATTATATAAATAACGAGTTTAAAACAGATACCCAAAAGATTAATGTTTAAAACAGCAAAATCGAGAGATTTGATTTCTAATGGAATTAACTACTGCCATAAATAAGATAAAAAAATAACCATATCTATATCAAATTACGATATTTTTATAAAAACCAGAAATCTTTACGAACCTCAAAACAGGGCCAACATCAATGTTGTCTCCTAAAACTTCAGGCATGGTTTTACTATCTAGATTATATTACTTCAAGCAATGTATAAATAATGTGACAAAAGTTGCAAGATATAACAATGAGAAATATGCTGCAAAGAGGAAGACGACTTTTCACAAGCCAAAATCAAAATAGGAAAAAAAGTACCAGGCATTGAATCAAATGATTCTGAAAGATCCCAATTCTTGCCCCACAAGTTCTCCTTCATTCCTCACCTTCCCACTTGCATATTTTTTTTTCTTTCACTGACATTCTTCAATCGTTTGATAGACGAGGACGCCCAGCGATTGGAGGAAATATTCATCTGAGCAACTCGCCATGAAACCCGTCACCGAAGCTAGAAATTCAGAATTTATTAAAATAATACAAGTCATCTGTACCCATGGACGAATCTCGATCAAATCAGTCCAGTTGAAAGTAGCAGAATTTGACGACCATTCGCAATGGCCAATCATGTCAGGGAAGAGTATTATGTTCCGTGACTTAAATTACAAACATACGGACAGAGCTATTTTTAATATTGTTCAGATGTCATGACTCCCACGCCTACGTATGTCCGCTGCATTTAATAAAAATGAAAATTAAAATGACAGTGAATAGAACAGACGCTGTAGTAAACACCTACTAAAGTATAAACATAAAGTATCATTTGTTTCAAGAACATTATGTCATTCAACTAAGCCAAATAGCTGTTATCTATCATTGTGTATACATATCCAATGTATTAAAACATGACTCATCCTCAATAACAAAGGGTAATCACATACTACAAACAGACCTCAAACCACGTGCACCCACGGGTAAAACAAATCATCTCAAACAGTCCACGACGCATGCCTTTCAACACTGGCAGGAATAACTACTACACCTCAATTAATAGCGGTTACTAAAACAGGGGGGAGGGGGAGGGGAGGGGAGTAAAAAAAAACTAGTCCGTTATCATACTTGCTTATTGTACCATGACGTAATCTTATTACCAGTGACTCACCCAAGTCAGAACACGAACGCGACCCAAGATTGTTCCTACTATGAATTTGCGTTTAATAATAATAATAATAATAATAATAATAATAACCGTTAAAATGATTAACAATATCTAATTCGGTCAAATTATCACAGAAGCAATCATTACAACTGTAAATTATTAGTAACGCTTCCGAAAAAAAAAATTGTTAAAAGAGTCTACGCAGTACAATACATTCCATAAAAAACCATCAGCCTAATATTATTGACAGCGCATGAAATTGGTCCATATAAATTTTAAGGAGAATGACCAAAGAAAAAACTCGATTAACCCATGAATTCATGTGCAGACAACAGGACAAAAAGGCGATTACTAAACTAGAACAAAAACGGAAGTACATAACGAGACAAATGACAAGAAACAAGAGTGATAAGTCTTTCAGTATGCAAAGGAGGATTAACCAGATGTCATCTCGTTAATCTTCTTTTAACGAACGCTGGTGGAGTGAAACAGGTCACTGACGCCAAGGACTTGGAGAGAGAGAGGAGAGAGAGGCGAGGAGAGAGAGAGAGGAGGAGAGAGAGAAAGATCATATATTTTCGATATTCGCTGACGGGTGAATTGAATGCAACTGCTGCACAAATATCCAGAATAATGAAATAATAAGAGCAATCCAATAGTGGCAAAATTATATGGCCAATGACAGACAGAAATGTCAAAATTTATGTGAACAAAATTCACCTCAACTTCAACTGCATATTACAAATACGCATCCGCTCCCTTCTCCATGACGAAATGCCCTCCTCTCCTCCCTCTCCCTCTCCCTCTCCCTCCTCCCCCCTCCCCCTCCTCCTCCTCCTCTTCATCGCGGCGTTTTCCTGTTATATGCACTCAAGCAGAAAGAGCTCTCCGCTTCTAATCACCTTCCCATGTGACACATTTCACCTTGGCCGACAAGGAAATCTTTGTCTTGGGACTCCCCCCCCCCACCCCACCCCCCCCCCCTCCCCCCCCCCCCCCCCCGCCCCACCACCCCCTGACTTTTCTTTTCTACCTCATGCACGCAAACGCAAAAGCTCTCTCTCTCTCTCTCTCTCTCTCTCTCTCCTCTCTCTGTGATAAGTGTAATCACATGACACCCGTGTCAGTGACAAACCGAACCAAATCCCCATGAACATCAAGGAAGGAGAAGAGAGAAGAGAATAGAGAGATGAGAGAGAGAGAGAGAGAGAGGAGAGAGAGAGAGAGAGAGAGGGGTATATTCTATTGAAACACCTTCAGCCGTGATTGCAAGACATACCCGACCTCCTTCAAGAGGGTGTAAGAGAGCAGAGATCAAAAGAGGAGAGAGAGAGAGTAAAGAGAGAAGGGAGCTGTGATAATGAAAGGAGACGGGAAGAAGTCGAATTTACATGTAATTAAATGATAAAACAAGAGGACAGAGACGAGAGAGAGAGAGAGAGAGAGAGAGAGAGAGAGACAAAGCAAAGCAAAGTAGCATGCGTGCGAGTATTGCAAGGGGATGGGGGAGGGAATGGGTGGGAGAGAAGGAGAGCAGACGTGGGAGGGGAGTAGGGGTGTATCCCCACCCGCTGGCACACCTGACCTTCTTCTAAGTGGGTAAAGGCCGCGCCCTCGCTCAACCTGTCCCCTCCCCCCACCCTCTCCTTAACACCCCCCCCCCACCCCCAGCTGTGTTTTGCTCTCCACTGTTTCCTCATTGTCTTCCGGTGAACAAATAGGAATCGCGAACATAATTATATTACCGACAGAAAAGAAGAAAGGAAAGAACAATCAAACCAACCAAAACACTAATCACAAAATTCAATTCAATGCCTCCGGTTTTAACCAGGATCTGAAAATAACACTAAGAAGACTTCAACGAATCGAGGTGTGCATGTGCACATATATATATATATATATATATATATATATATATATATATATATATATATATATATATATATTCTTGAACAGTTCATAGCAACATGCTCCATGCGCGAAATAAAATTAGAAAGCAGAGGCAATAATAATAATAATAATAATAATAATAATACAACGAACCTACCGGAAATGTAGCAACTGATAAGTTAAGCAAGTCTTCAGTAGCAGGTGAAGTATGGTATTTAAAGACATACACCAGACCTAAAACACAGTACCAAATCTTAGCCTAAGGCCTACTAGCCACAAAGACAACCTACAGAGAAACAACTGTGAGACAAACACACAAGATGCAAAAGCCAGAATTGGCGTGAAGCGACAAATGCGCAAGAGACGACAGAAGCAGAGACACAAAGCTCCTCGCACATTAAAGAGACAGAACGCAAACAAACATAAAGCAACAAACTGAGAACACGCGGATACAGAGCAACAGAAGACAAACCTGCAGGATGACACGTTACAAGAACGACGGCAAAAAAACAAAAAAACAAGGACAAATAATACTTAAGGGTCGGTCTTCTGCAGGACGAAAACCACAAACAAACACTTACAAATGACATCCACTCTTCAGAATACAATTTCTATACTAGACTTGACAATACCTTTGGACTATTATTGTTATTATTATGAAGCTTCTCATTTCGCAATGAAGAGAAACTGGGAACGTGTTGAAGTATATAAACTTCTAACCTTTAGCTTTATCATACCTTCAACTTACCCCGTCAGTAGGTGACAGAAGAGAAAGGGTTCTCTTTACTGTCAGCAGAGAGAGAGAGAGAGAGAGAGAGAGAGAGAGAGAGAGAGAGAGAGAGAGAGAGAGAGAGAGAGAGAGACTGTTTTAGGTATGGAACCGAACTGTTCAAATAATGGTGCGAAATATATAATCGGAATGCTAAAAACAGACAACAAACTAGGAAAGGTAATAATAAAATTCCTCCCCTTACTGTTATTATTACTACCGCAACAGCGGTTAAAAGGTTTAAAGATGGCACCTAAGAACGGCTGCTAAAACTGTAATCAAATATTGCCACCGCGCCTGCGGAGACGACAACAATTATCATCATCATCATCATCATCATCATCACCATTATCAGGGACAGGGAAGAGGCGAGTCCGAGAAGGAGCAACTCAGCCCTGAGAGAGGAAAATCCCTCGTGACGATTTCTAGCTAAAAATAACTCTGAGGTGGATCCTCGGGAATAACTAAAAAGCAAAAGGGGTCTATGCACGGAGGACCCTCTTGGGTAACAATCATCCAACTTCATTCAAAACAAAAAGTGCACAAATGACCAAATATATGACGAAAACGATAAAAGAAAATGACACAAAATCAAAACATTTACCAATGAATGACCTGTATATCCATCGAAATAATACTGTACTAAACGTTCCCAAGTTAGAAATAACATACAACTAAATAGTATTAAAATGGAGGAAAGAACAAAAAAAATAATTAAACATGTGACGCATTAATATAAGGGCTTGCCAAGCTAAAACATAAAACCTACTATATCTTCTATACATTGCATTTTCAGAAAAGAATTGTACCACTGAATGCCAAGCTCTCGTGCGATTGCAGAGATGAGTCAGCCACCAGAAGCTGACCAGCTGAATACCACTTCCTCATGTCCTCCACGTATATATTCCATAAAATAGATGCACGTAAGAAATCGATACAGAACAAAATTTTACGGACTATACACACTCAAAGAAATGTATGTATGTATATATACATATATACATAAACACACACACACACACAAGAATCAAGCACCATCAAAAGACGAGAGGATCTAGCAAGGAACGCCTTGCGGTACCTCACCGGAGGAAATGCCTTCTCTCAGTTCTTATCCTGGTGAGTTTTTCTGAATATTGGTTGTTATTTGTTGCAATATCACTAAGCTGCAGAACCTATTATTATGACTATCATTATGAGCTAGCATTTTATGCACAAACCATAAAAATCAATCACTAATACAAACATTTGCCATAGACAGACATCAAAACATGGCGAGATTAGTCCGAGAAAAAATTCACACAGCATATCATCATCTTAAGGTGTACGTCACAAATGAGTGGCTAACCAGACAGACGAGAGAGAGAGAGAGAGAGAGAGAGAGAGAGAGAGAGAGAGAGAGAGAGAGAGAGCTGGGTAGCGGGGAACTTACGGGACCTGGCGAAGCTGACCCGTTACATTACTACAACTTGGATTGTTGCTCACCCTAATCCCCCCACCCCTTGCCACTACCCACAATCAGCCCCACACCCCCTCCCCATCCTCCTGGTACCCAATGGCTCCTCCTCCTTTACCTCAGACTCCTGCCACTTAAAGTCCTCCCGACGGGCATTCTAAAACGATGTTGAACAACAATGCGACTCAGGAGTTAATAGAATCATCTGTTAAAAACCAGAACAAATAAATTTGTAGCAACCTGGAAAGCGCGTTCTATTCCCCAGACGCACAAGAATGCCGCAAGACTTTTAAGACCTTCCGTGTGCGTACAGACATATTTCATTAAAAGAAGGTGAACTACTTACGACAGCTAAGAAACCCATTTTGTCTTTGAGAGCAATGCGAGAGCTGTCACAATCTGAAGGTTTTTATTTCATCTTAACTGAAACCGTGAAAGTGCTTTCTCCTAAACCCAGACGTATTTGATGTTGAAAAGTCACGATAGCCGTTCTGGAACCTTCGGCAGAACACTCACCTAAAACAATATAAACAAAATGTTCGACGGAAGAAAGTCGTTGGAACCTACCAGGACTAAACAACGCAAAACAAAGCCTGAACATTCCATCACCGTTTAGACGAGATGTGAAGACACATACCTCCTCTCAAAGATGCCTTAGAGGTTAAAGTTCTGCAATATGATTGTAACTTGATAAAAAGATTCTTGAATGTAAACAGAGTCATCATAATAAACCAAATGTTTCTTATCATACCCTGTGATAGGCTCTGGCCACAATATTTACCAAAACGACTTCATTGTTAGTCTCGTAAGTGTCCAGTACAATTTTCGAATAAATAGTCTCTCTCTCTCTCTCTCTCTCTCTCTCTCTCTCTCTCTCTCTCTCTCTCTCTCTCTCTCTCTCTCTCGAACACAAGCACACATTCCATCCATAGCATAATCATGTATAGATACATAAATGGTAATACATTAAATATATTAAACTCTAACCTTAAACTCTAAGGTAGAATAGAGTCGACATTAACTTTCAAGTAATAGAGGTGGTTATAACCACCCAAAATGAAAAATGTCATAAAAATAGCTAGATCTATAGAAAACATATATTACCAGAATAAAATTTTAGAGATCAAAACTACTTCCTCTCCCGAGGGTTCAAGTCATACCCAATCATGGCAACCTTCACAGGCTAATTCAAAATGAAGCTGAGAACAGGTTTAGTGTGAAAAATCCCACCTGTAACCATTTAACATAATATACGCCACACAGATTACGTGAATGTACCTATAAAGGCATTCAACCATAAAAGACGAAAGAGAACTCAATCAATACAAGCATACACAATGCATTCGGCAGAGACAAAAGTGAAGGCAATTCCAAACAGCCTGTGACCTCGTCTGGGGGCGAAACCAATTCTAAAACCTGTGATTCACAATTCGATGAACATCACTCAGATATTCGCCTGAAGCAAGACAGAATGTAGGGAACTTCTCACTCCCTCTCTCTGATATATATATATATATATATATATATATATATATATATATATATATATATATATATATATATAATATATATATATATGTGTGTGAGAGAGAGAGAGAGAGAGAGGAGAGAGAGAGAGAGAGAGGAGAGAGAGAGAGAATCACTCTCAGGAAGAATGGCAGTAATTTCTTTCTGACCATTTTCATTAAAGGAAATTATTCCCTGTAAAATGAAATAAAGGCTAGCTAGCCCTCCAGTTTCATCAGTGTCCAATGAATGTAAAAGACATGATTTTTGTAAAAGCCTGTAATCCACACTCCATGCGTTAAACACTAAAGTCTAACAAACGCCATCAAAAATCTTATATAGCCGAATTTTTATATGAAAATATAAAATGAATAATTTTCTGAAATGTATCAACCTCTCTAAACAACAACAATACAAGATAACATTGACGACTGAACGGCAAATAAGACTCATTCAAGACGAAGAGCAAAAACAAGCGAAAAATCCATTTGAAACGCCAGACAAATCCTATCAATGAAGGCAAGAGGTTGCTTCAGCCAGCCAGCCAGCCAGGGAAGTAAAATGGCACCTCAGCTCTGGTGGAAAGTCGGACAAGTTGACCTCGGGTGACCTTGATCCCCCGCATGACACCGCCGACTCCACTACCTCCTCATTTCACACTAGTAACACCGCCACCTCCTCCTCCCCCTCCTCTACCCTCTACCACCTGTTATATCCGCCTTCTACTCACACTGTGCACCTGTGCGGTTCTATTCTCGGCGAAACAAAAGAATACGTTCGCTGACTTCCCTACAAAGTACTTCCACATCTTGTGTGTGTGTGTGTGTGAGGCAGATAAAGTGTGTGAGTGTGTGTGTGTGTATATATATATAAATGTATGTACATGTATATGTATATATTATAATATATATATATATATATATATATATATATATAGATACATATATATATATATATATATATATTTATATATATGTGTGTGTGTGTGTTTGTGTATATATATATATATATATATATATATATATATATATATATATATATATATATATATATATATATATATATATGCCAACCGTCGGCTCACGGGCGCGAACCATCGAACCAACAAATTCAGGACGCACAGTGAAGAAGAATTTATATATATATAATATATATATATATATATATATATATATATATATATATATATATATATATATCTCGTCACCCCCGGCATGAATATGCCACACAACGTGCTAGTGTCAACCAGGCTCCTCAGAGAACCATAACAGCTGTAAGACCCAGAGTACCACTTGGACGAGACCTGTGTGAGAGACGGGAGGCTGGAGACGAGTGGAGATCTACGGAAAGGAAACGCGCGAAAAACATGAATGGCCACATTTCACTGAAGACCTTTCCGTTGTGTGCCATTGGAGATTACATATTTATAGAAAACATCTATAGTGGAATCACCGTCGTTCATGACCAGTATGTACTCCCAAACAAATGAAAAACGGAGACCTAGAAAACACCTACGATTGAATTTCTCCTAATCATAAATATTTCCAATTAAGGATAAAAGAATAGTTTTACTGGACGTGACAAGCGACCCTGCCTAACTCTGGGGCTACTGTTATTTATTCAATTAGGAACCAACAGGAAACCATGACATGTTTTTCACAAATCTAGAAAAAAGTCTACTTACACTAAACTAATTGAAACCATACAAGACTACTTTCGCCTAAATAATTACCTTGCAGCAAAACGCAAATAATAATAATAATAATAATAATAATAATAATAATAATAATAATAATAATAATATTTTCTCCTGTGGAATCACTGATGGCAATATATCCAAAATACCAGGAATCCACCCAACCCCCCTTTTCTCTCAAATGACAAAACCAGTTCCGTTGCATTCGTCTTCTTGGGTTTACTTTCTCACTGCAAGTAGAGGACCGGATTACGACGAGAGAGAGAGAGAGAGAGAGAGAGAGAGAGAGAGAGAGAGAGAGAGAGAGAGAGAGTTAAAAGGGAAAGGGGAGGACGGAGTAGGCTACGCGGAAGGAGGTCAGGTCAAGTCACGGATCCCCGTGTGATAAATTGCATAGCTTTGAATATCACCCGGATAACTCCGTACAAAGGAAAAGACGAACCGACCTCCTTCAAAGTAACTAGGGAGTTTTGGAGATGTCGGTGGGTTCACA
>NC_061092.1:48049561-48059561 GCF_015104395.2 Macrobrachium nipponense | reverse complement strand
TGGAAATTTCTTCAGATCTGGCCCGGAGAAAGACATCGAGCTGCCATTCCCGTCGGCATCCAGAAACAAGAAATCAATATTAACAGAGATTTGCAAGGCATCACAAAAGTGCTTAGTTTATTTTACTCTATCTGCCATGAAAAAAAAAAAGAACAATCGCAGCTGAGACACACTGGGCCCGATGGGGCCGGGAGGGTTGGGGGGAGGGGGGTTCAAGATCAATCCCACGTAGAATCAATCGGTGTTCAAAGACACTTCCCAATGAGAGCCGATTGAAGACAGACCACGGATACAAAATTTCCAAGAAGCACCAAAAAGACAATTGCTAACAGGGACCACTAATCTCGGAAATAATCACAGAGCAACTCCCACGAGTGGTTCAGTCACAATGGGCCAATAACGACGGATGACAGATTTTTAGAAAATTAGTCAACAAAAAAAAAAAAAAATTATTTTTTATATATCGAGCCTGGAGATGATGAAATAGTATTGTTCAATAATAAAGGAAAAAGCAATGTCTTTTTCAATCTTGTTCTTGACCAATATCTTGCACCATTTCCGTATAGAGGGACGGAAAAATTAATTGTTAACTCTTCATTCATATAAAATCAAAACTGACTCAGATCAAATATCACCCATTCACACATACGCATGCACTAATAAACAAACACATAACAAACACATACATACACACACACACACATATATAATATATATAATATATATATATATATATATATATATCATAGAGCCCATAAAAACGCAAAAATACAGAAAAAATACTATATTTCAGAGATTGCTCCCTCTCTTCAGCAGTCTCTGAAATATAGTATTTTGTCTCTATATTTTGGCGTTTTTTATGGGCTCCTTATTAGATGGAATTCTGTTGTAACAGCATTTTTACCAGTCATATATATATATATATATATATATATATATATATATATATATATAATAGGACCTTATTTTACAATAAGGCACATATATAAGATTGTAAGATAAATTGATTTCGTTGTGTCAAAATGCAGCAACTTGTACCAATAAGTTAGCACAGGCAGGGATTCAGTTGCTTGCACCCGTAATCTAGCCATGACATTTTGTCAAATTAATGACTACATCTCAATTTCACTTGTAAACTCATGACACCACCCATGATCATTCAACGGAAAACAAACATTGCGGAATGAGCAAAAAATTTACCCAGTCTAAGAATTTATACCTTTCTTTCTTTGGGTCTGGGCAGTATTTAAAAATAGCGGTGTAAAATAAATAGGGAGAAACGAGTGTGCTGTCGGGGTAAGAAAAACTCCTGTAATATCCAATACATCTGACAGAAAAATTAAAAACTTGAAAGTCTACGATTCGACGATGACAATGACAGCAATTGCAATATTACAATTGTGGCTTGACCCCGGAGCCAATTTCTTAATGGCAGGTTACGCATAAGTCCCTTTTTACCTTTTTTCCCTGAGAGAGAGAGAGAGAGAGAGAGAGAGAGAGAGAGAGAGAGAGAGAGAGAGAGAGAACAAACAATCAAAATAGAGTTCCGTACTTAAATCGCAAACCGGACCATTCAAAGAGTAATAGTATATGAATAAAAGACCAATGTCAAAGTTACATTTCCTCATTACTCTGAACGAAACCTCACCGACAGAGGGGCCCATCAGCATTCCCACAAGATTCAACCTGGAATTGATCGTATTTCTTCAAATATTCCTTCCTGAACATTCTCTCTTCCCTTAAAATGGCCAAAATAGACACACCAGAGCACCAGCCCACACATCTTCCAAGCCATGCCCTCTATTTGTCCTTTTTTATCCCCATGACCAACTCATTAAAATAAAAAAAGACAGCATCCTTCTCTTCCTCATCTCCCCAAGACCACGCCAACTCTCTCCCCACCGATCTTCTGGACCACCTCCTTTTAAACCCAGCAAAACATGACCGCCAAAGAATTTTTTCTCGGGAGTCTTCCTCATAGAACTTTTAAAGATTTTTAAGATCTTTCTTTAAAAAAACACTACCTTAATAGGTTTACAATAACTGTATTATATTGTAGCTCGCTCTCTCTCTCTCTCTCTCTCTCTCTCTCTCTCTCTCTCTCTCTCTCTCTCTCTCTCTCTCACGATTTTAAACAATTTTTTTAGAAGAAAGATGTAACTTTTATCTGATAACATTCGAGGTCTTCTAAACTAAACTGAGAAGACTTCCCACTATTCTAGACAGATTTCAAAGGCCCTCCTTTCAAAGTTTTAAGGGCATTTCCCTAATGTCATTTTTCCGAAATTCTCAAATGAACTTCTGAGGGATTCTCGCACAACTTTTCCCCTTTTGCAAAAATCCTTCAACAGCTTTATCATTCTCTGAAAAAAAGGAAAAAATTCTTCAACATTTTCATTTAGCTGAAAATCATTTTTTGAAGACTTTCTCTAGCCATTTAAGATGTCTTTCTCGATAACTTCAGTAGTCATTTTCCAAAGACATTTTAGAGATATTCCAAAGAAGATAATCATCTGAATGACCCCACCCACACCATAGTATTAAAATCCTGACAGTTAAAAATTATAGTGAACATTATTTTATTGAGTAGCAATTACATACAGGTTACTTTAGTAGAAGCAGTAATTGTAAGTAAAAGGTTTGTAAATGCAGGAAATGTAGTTAAAAATGTTCATTAAATAAAAATATTAGTAGCAGACTGAAGAGTAGAGACAATGCCTCCAGAAACCAGCCATTGACACAGGCAACCTGTATACAGCAATACTAGACAGCGTCATTGTACTGGTATTAACAACGGAGACAGCGTCTTTTTAAAAGCTATAGTAGAAATAGTCTCAGTAGTAGTAGTGGTAGTGGTAGTAGTAGAGACATTCGATCAACAGCAGCAGTAGCAGATATCGTGGTCGTTTTACGGCCAGGAAGGCGAGCCAGTCCAGTCACGAGAGAGCTTCTTCCTCGGCTTCTGCTTCTCTTCTATTGCGTCGTAGGTTATTTCAGCAGACCGCTTTGAATGACTTCCTCAAGCGAGCAGTACGTAGGGGAGAAAGAGTAAACAGAAACTGTGATAGTGAAAGAAGGGGGGGTGGGGGGAGATGGATTCCAAGAAATTCAAGGGAGGCCATTAAAACAGAGGCATGAGGGAGAGGCGACTTCCTCTAGAAAAGATGTTTAATCACAAACTCTCACAAACACATACATGTTTGTGAGTCCCGCCGCTACCCCCCCCCCCCCACAAGTCTATCTTGAGAGACACCACATCAAACAAGAGATGAGAGATTCGAGTAATGCTCCACAGTGAAGAGCACTTACTCTGAAGTGGAAGCCCCAATACTCCGAAGAGCAAAAATACATTTGCCCTCTCTCTCTCTCTCTCTCTCTCTCTCAGATGTCCAAGTGCCTCTATTCTCTGCCACAACCACCTCAGCAATCGCCCAACAGGGAAATCCTCCGGAGAAACACTAGTGAGGAGGGCCACGAAGGAAGAGCGGAGGGGAAGTGTGGTGGTGGTGCTGGTGTTGGCGATGGCGAAGCAGGGGAGGGAGGGAGGGAGGGGGAGGTTAGTTGTGGTGCCGTTGTCCTTTGGATGTGTACCATCAAAGTTTCGGTGGTAACGTCCGAGGGGTGCTTGGCCCGCTTACCGAATCTCTCCCTCTCTCTCTTCACTTGGCTTTTTTCGCTACTGACGAGAGCGAGGGAGACTGCTTCAAACTTCCTATGAAGTGCTCCCTTGCCTTCCTCAGAAGGAATTTCAATGAACCTTAAATAGCGATCTTCATGACGATCACAATCTCGTGTAGAGGTAATACAAAGTCGCAGCTTAAATTCGGCAACTAAAAATATCGTAAGAGAGCAGTCGCCGTCACCTCCTCCTCCTTCCTTCTTCTCCTCCTCCTCCAACCCCTAACCCCTCCTCTTCCTCCTCCCCCTTTAGTTACGTTGCCTACTTCCTCAAAACACAGGTACACACGAGGAGGAGTTCGGACCAATACAACCTCATCCATTAAAACTCCCCGAAATGGACTTGCTCTTCGCTTCTTCAAAAGTGACCGCCATGAAACTCCAAACTTGCGAGTGACCAAAAACTCTCACACGAAAGCTGTCACAGAAGCAGAGAAATAATGACGCCAAATCCACGAGGTTAGCGAGAAACCGGCAAACTCTAAGTAAGCCAATGACCTTCAAAAATACAGACACGCGCACATGCTGGCATGATAGTTGTTACTATCCAAGGCACGTATAGGCTTAGGAGAGGCCTCCGACCCATCTATAGGGAACAAGGGTTGCTTACCCATTCTCAAACGTTTAGGAATCATTTTCTTTTTAAATCATTAAAAAACAAACAAAGAAAGATCAAGATAAAACAACGCTGAGAGAGCGGAGGTGAGCCAAACCAGCATGTGAATGCGTGGTCGCTACAGACCTGACAAGAGGGAGGTTTGGAGGGGGACGGGCAGGATGCGGGGACCCTCAGACGGAGGGCTTGGAGGGGCAGGAGGCGGCTGGAGGAACGTGGGGGAGACAGGTAGGGAAAGATGGGGAGTTGCGGTGGAGGAGGAGGGGAGGGGGAGGAGAGGGGAGAAGCATGGGGTGGGATTTGAAGTGAAGACCGAGCACTCACCTGTGTGTGTGTGAGAGAGAGAGAGAGAGAGAGAGAGAGAGAGAGAGAGCGAGCGCCAGCACCAGTTGGTGTGAATCAGCTAGGTGGTGTTCGTTGGCCTCGCCATCGAAGAAGGATTCCTCGTGTGTTGTTAAGTCTTTGCCCTCTGTCGTCCTCATCAGCGTTTGTTTCCCTTTGCCTGTCAACTTGATTCATCACCTTACTTTCGCAGGATAACGAATAATTTACCATTTCTTAGTCTTAGAACGATACTATCTATTTTCACTGACAACAAAGTTTACCTATAAAAAATGTGTGCAATTTTGTGGCCTCACACCACTTATCTCCCTTCATTAACCAATAAGCATCAAACCAATCACATACATAAATGAATACACACACACGCACACACACACACACACACCACACACACACACACACACTAAAATAAGAAAACAGGGGAAGGAAGAGAAGACGATGGATTGACGAGCTAAGAAAATTTGCGGGTATAGAATGGCACAGAAAGACCATAAACAGACGAGAGTGGAAGGACATGTCTGAGGCCTTTGTCCTGCTATCGACTAGCAACGGCTGATGATATAATATATATATATATATATATATATATATAGTATCTATATATATATATATATATATATTTATATAATAATACGTAATCTTGCCCACTAGCGCCACCAATAAATTTGAGCTGTAATACACGCCACGCCTGATGGATCATTAATGACTTTTTCATTACCTCCGCATATGAAATGACCAAACACATAGCAACAAGCCTTGACGCACTTGAAAAAAACTGCCGTAACGTCTTAGGGAATGAGGTACTTCCCTTTACCTGGCCCTTTCATGTTTTTACTTTCAATCTCCTAATAAAACCAGACCGCGCCCACACTCTTTTTGGCAGAGGACCGAGTATGATGATCAACTAATTTGAATTATTCCATACAACCATAAAGTAAACGATAATAATAATAATAATAATAATAATAATAATAATAATAATAATAATAATAATAACAACAACAACAACATGGGCTAGCAGTAGCGACGTAAGTTGGATAAATCCTCAGGTAACCACGTCACAATTATGAAAGAAGCTCCCTGACGAAAGCCCGGGGAAAGGGGATAAGCGGACGGGCAGGTGGAAAGGACTACTCAGCCACAATTAATCACATTAACCAACAGGTCTAATAGAAGAGAGAGAGAGAGAGAGAGAGAGAGAGAGAGAGAGAGAGAGAGAGATGAGAGTAGAGAGAGAGAGAGAGAGAGAGAGAGAGAGAGGCGCTCGAACAACTGAAAAGTTAAGAGAGACCGTTCCGGAAGAAACAGGGAAAAAAATAAAGGTGAGGGTGTGGAGGTATTTAAAATGCACTTGGGGACTCCCAAGGTCTGCTCTCGTTAAAGAGAGCGAAGCCTTTTGAAGAGTGTCACTTTGCATGAATGAATTCATTCAATTTCTTTCAGGCAGGTTTACAGAACAAGAGCCTCTTTTCATATGGAAAAGGAAGAATGGAACAAGGGGTTACTGACTACAGTGCTTGCAATATGGAAACACTGTCTTAGCGAGAGGGGTTAACGGTGAGTACAACACAGTAAAGGAACTAACTGTAAGGGAACTAATATAACTGAACATCAGTTTTCCATTAAGAAAGCCCAATCAATCTTTAAAACCTAAAGAGGTGCTGATGCTTTGATATTCAAATATATTTTAAAATCATGTTTGTACTATTACAAATAAAAATCATTAAGTGTCTTTAAGAAATAGGTCTTATCTTAAATAACATTTTCCAAATACGCTGCGGGAATCAATACGAGTGCAACAAATTCTTGGTTTTTCTCTCAAAATACTTACAAATGAAAATATCGGGAAATAGACTTTTATTTCAGTTGAAACATTTCCCAATTCAAAAAAATTTATAAAAGTTTCTGATGTACCCAGTTTCCAAAATGAGAACACTGAAGTCATTTCCGGTTTGAAAAAAAGGTAAAAGGAAAAACTCATTCAAAGTTTCTACAAATATTTTTCCGAACTGTGTGACTTCAATATATCTGTTCGTCAAGGATAAGCCACCAAAAAACTAGTCATTAGTCTTCAAAAATCCCTAAAATGTAACCCCAAAATCCTTCGATTCCAATATATATCACTAAGAAGCATTTCCTCTCCTCTCATACACAGACTGGCGTCTGACTAAAAGAAATCCTCCACTGACGAATGTTGCATGCACATCCTGACGCATAGGCACTGACTCTGATTTCTTGTGGACCCTGTCGTCACTGAAGACAAAGGACAAATCTCCCGAGGAAAAAAATACTTCTATCCAACCAAGAGTTGCCTAATTAGCATAACGAACATGTTGGCAATGACATTTCCATACCATATAAATACAGAGCTCTAAGGCCAAAGGCAAGAGCAATGATTAATTGTGATGAAAAACCTACCAATGCAAATCTTGCCAAATATTAATTAAAGGGAAAAATAATAACGACACCATATACACTCATATAAATCGGGAACTCTAAAACTCATTTAGAACAAAACCTGCGTAAAATTTGCTCTATCTGACATATATATATATATATATAATATATAGATATATATATATATATATATATATATATATATATAGCAAAACTATCTACAGTAATTCAAACACATGTATAAATGACATTGTCACCAATCTGCAGGCAATGATGTCAAACTTACAAACAAGTTTGTTGAAAATTAATCGATAACAAAAATGTTAAATCTAACATACTATCACTGATCTCAAATTAAAGATGAAGAAAACATAAACAAAAACTGATTAACCTGTATTATATGTGTTCAAACAATCTACGGTCAATGTCAGCAAAAAGTGCTTAAGACTTAACAAAATTCATGCGATCAGTGACATCAACAATGACATGATGTTCCTTGAAAGTATCCCTTACAAAGCTACTCAAGGCTAGAATGGAACGAGCTGGGCTTATTTCCTTAGTTGTCCTAAGCACACACACACACACACAGAGAGAGAGAGAGAGAGAGAGAGAGAGAGAGAGAGAGAGAGAGAGAGAGAGAGAGAGCTCCACCACCTTATGTATGTCTACAGCATATATTTAAAAACGAGAGATCCTCGACAGTGAAGTAATCCCACTATTAAAGCCGAACCATTCATTTGATAATCAACTTCATCCCAAATCTCTTATAATATAAAACATCCACTAAAGAGACTTTTGAGTAATGTCAAAGATATTTCTTTGTCTCTGGACTCAAAAAAAAAAAAAAAAATAGAAATAAAAATAAAAACCGACCCATCTGACCTTCTGAGGCATGACTGTCACACTTAATTCATTAACAGCAATCACACACAATTAACCGCCCCAATGTCAATTGTTAATCCCCAGATAAAAGCGATCGATAAATTATTTTTACATTCCCTTCTACGGAGGCTTCACTTCCTGCAACTCGAGACAACTATCATGTGCTATCCGGTTATAAAAGATGTTACATGGCTATTAAATATTCTGCCTTCATTATTATTATTATTATTATTATTATTATTATTATTATTATTAAGACAGTGGCCACAGCCTTATTAGTTTCTATACAATGACTGAAATGGAAGGGAAAAAAAATCTAAGATACAAATTGCGCTTCCTTTGTTACTGTTTTAATAACGAGAGGAAAATAAAAATTTCTGAAATGTCACGCATCAGCAATCACTCAAATGTGATACTTTGACATATCTACCCAACCTATGCAGGGTTCAGGGCTCGACTACTACTTCTAGCACACAACAACAACAACAACAATAATAGCGCTGGTAATATGTAAACAAACAATAATGTAAAATAGCCATAACTAATTAGACAGTGACATGCACCTACATTTTTTAGAACTGTACGAGAACACTGCCATTTGGACATGCCAAGTAAACCTTCAATAATCTTCGAACATCTGTTAATAAAAATTTGTTCCTAGTTAAAAATTTCTGTTAAATGTGGGACACCTAATACAAGGAACAACTATTCAACAAATATGACACTTCGAAGAATTCTTCCAGCACCCACCCGTTCTTAGAGAAAAAAGAAAAACAAAACTGTGGGTTGGTTGGGGTTAGGTCTTTCTCTCTTTAAAATGCATGAAGTGGGGGGGAGGTGGGCTGCGAGAATGAAAAGACGCAAGGAGGAAAATCCTGTTTCAACGAAAATAAAAAGGTTGGCAGCAGAAAAGTATCAGACGATGAAAATGGAAAGAAGTGTCTTTCGTACAAATACCAGAATGATAGAAATTGAGAAATTCAAGATGAGGCGAGTAGATTTTATGATGGAAACGAGAACAAAATTATTCAGATTTTTGTTTGTTTGTAGAAACTTCAAGTGTAGGTTGTTATATTAGGACATAATAATGGAGACAGAAAAGGAAAGGAGAGAAAGAGCACTGGTGGGCAGCGAATGAAGAGACGGTTCTAGGTGCTTGCTTTAAAAAAAAAAAAAAAAAAAAAAAAAAAAAAGCAAGAGTAAGTAGGGAGAGAGGAGGGGAGGGATGATGAGGGAAGGTCTGGCCTTCTACACATGCCCGACAACACAAGCTTCCCACAGAGCGCCCCTCCTCTAATATGACCCATGGTCCCACCACGCCCTCTCTCTCTCTCTCTCTCTCTCTCTCTCTCTCTCTCTCCTGCTACCACGCCCTTCAAATTAAAACCAAACGTCCAAAACTATTCCAATCACAGTAGACCACTGATACGTCCTCATACCTTGAGCGCTGGAAATAAAATGTCCTGGAGCTCAAATGCGCGCGCTCACACGCGCATTTCAACTCCAGAAACACATCCGGGTGGCTGGTAGCGTCCTTCAGGAGCCTAGGCCTTATTTAATAGGCTGAAAATAAAATTCCAGGAACTTCTACATCAATCCATGCAGCGCTTACTATCCACGGCTCGCTTCGATGAGCATCCAAGGCAAAGGAGGGAGGGAGAGAGGGAGGGAGGGAGCCAGGAAGGCTAAAATCATCCAAATTATAAACAAATTGAAATACTCTACAATAATCGAATTACAAAAAAAAAAATACTTTAGTCTTTCACGAAAAATGACGGTCGTTCTTATCCATAATAGAAGTGACAGTCACAACAGAAAACGTGAAACTTAAAACTAAGTCACCAGAGAAATTGAAGAATGAAAATGTGTCCTAAATCATTTATTATTATTAATATTATTATTGTTATTATTATTACTATTATTATTATTATTATTTACAGTGTATCTATGTATGTATGTATATACATGCATATACAGGGATATATATGTATATATATATAATATATATATATATATATATATATATATATATTTATATATATATATATCTATATATAATATATATATATATATATATATATAGCC
>NC_061092.1:48004561-48044561 GCF_015104395.2 Macrobrachium nipponense | reverse complement strand
AAAGTCAGCATTAAAGATACTAGATCAAAATAACACGCCCCGTGCTTTACCTTGAATCCAAATGGCAATTTTTAAGTAAATCCAACAAAAAGTAAAATGTCTGTTCTTTGTTTTAAATTGGATCGTAGATTTGTCACACTTACGTAACAGAAAAATAAAAGCAGCCAATCGACTTCAAAAATGACCAGTCGTTTACATAAAAAATAAAAACAGGAATCTGAAACCCACACAAATGTTACTCCCCTCACTAAAAGCATTTGTTTCATTGAAACTGAAACAACCAACTAATGAAGAAAACAAAAAAAAGGAAGGAACCACATCAATAAACTCTTCAAAAAATACGTCGAAAGGCAACACATCCACACCTCACAGACAGACCATTAATCAAAACCCTAACCTTACACGTAAGTGCACCCCCCCCCCCCCCGCCCCCCCCCCCCCAGCCTTCTCCCCCCTTGATAACCTCGCCCTTTGTCGAGGACCAAGCATAGCTAGACTTCTAAAACTTTCCCTGTCCCTACAACCTTAACCAAATGCACACTGGCAAGGAAGGGCGTGTACTGTCGTGTGGGTATGGACTTTGGTATGGCATCGACGCTGGGCGCCCCTCTCTTCTCTCTATCCCCCGCCCAACAACTCTACTGTCCCAGGATCCCCAAATTGGAGGCGGCGACTGTGAGAGAAAAGAGGGCTGGGTTCGGCCCACAGGAGGGGGTCCCCGGGGGCCCAGGGATGCACTTTCTCTTACTTGCACTTTCCTCAACCATATATGAGACAAACACGTGCCAGAAAGAGAAAGCAGAGAAAGCAGACGCACTTTTCCCACCGGCACACACAAACACACCAGACCTGAATCTTTCCTTCCGGATTCACTTTCCTTCGGGGGTGGGGGAGGAGCCGAACTTGACTGTGGAGGGAGGGAGGAGGGAGGCACTCTCGGTTTTTTCTCTTTTTTCACTCAAGGTCAAACTCCTCCCCTCTTATTGGAGACAATCTTCAAACGGAATCAATTCTATTTTTATGTTCAGGATTTCTCCCTATTATTTATATTATATATATATATATATATATATATATATATATATATATATATATATATATAATATATATATATATATATTTATTTCAAAATTAAAATTTGCTCCAGTCATAATGTACAAATGACGAATGAACTTATAAATGACGGAAAATTGACTACAACACAAAGATCACAACTGACCATGAAAAAAAGTAGTTGTAATAATAATAATAATAATAATAATAATAATAATAACAAAAAGAGGCATGATTCAGTGGCAAAAGCCCTCCACTGGAGCCTGTGCAAGAAACATCAGCTACCTTGCAGTAATAAGTGGTACGAGCACCAACCTGAAGGAGTGATAGAAAACGATCAGGCAAAGATCCTCTTGGGACTATGGTATCAGAACGGATAGGGTGATACGTGCAAACAGACCAGACGTGACGTTGATTGACAAAGTCAAGAAGAAAGTATCACTCATTGATGTCGCAATACCATGGGAACACCAGAGTTGAGAGAAAGAGAGGGAAAAAAATGGATAAGTATCAAGATCTGAAATAGAAATAAGAAGGATATGGGATATGCCAGTGGAAATCGTACCCATAATCATAGGAGCACTAGGCACGATCCCAAGATCCCTAAAAGGAATCTTGAAAAAACTAGAGGCTGAAGTAGCTCCGGGCCTCATGCAGAAGAGTGTGATCCTAGAAACGGCACACATAGTAAGAAGAGTGATGGACTCCTAAGGAGGCAGGATGCAACCCGGAACCCCACACTATAAATACCACCCAGTCGAATTGGAGGACTGTGATAGAGCAACAAAAAAAAAAAAAAAAAAAAAAAAAAAAAAAATAATAATAATAATAATAATTGCTACAGTCGCCCTATCAAATCTGTCCAATGTATAATTCCAATAGGCACCAGATAAATGTGAGGCGACATTCATAGACTCAGATGACGACGCAGAACAAACGAATCCAATGATGGAGCGATAATCCGAAATATGCCGCCATAATAAGTCAGAATACACCAGGGATATCAGAGAAATAATCAATAGAGGAATTACGATAAATTACCGGATTCAGCCTGGAAAATTCCTGTGAGAGATGTGACACAAACTTAAACCGCTAAACGAAAACTGATACTGTACGGGATACCAAGTAAAGAAGAAATCATGGTCGTACAGGTCATGAATATACCATGATGACCATACCTTCAGAATAGGAGCTCAAAGAAGTACATACTACTACTGATTCACAAGATACACATTACAAAGCATCGACAAAAACATACAGCTTATCCTCAAATTTCAGAATTTATTTTGTCAAGCAAAAACCATTCAAAGGAAAAAATACAAAAATCTGATAATCTACATCTAACCTATCCTATGAACTCGTTTAATAAAATAGGGGGTTCCCCCCTACCCCATATCAACCCTGGAACCCTGTAGTCTAGTCGTTAATTGCCTTGCCAACATCAGATGGGCTCCTTACTAATGCGTAGTTCTTCCTGAGCTTCGTCAATGGATGTGCACAATTTTTGCGTGGGATAGGACAGAGCCAGTTGCACAGACACTGATTCACTTTGTGTGTGTGTGTTTGTGTGTGATCACTGAATTCCGGTTCACTAAAGGCTTTTGGAATGAGATTTCATGATATATATTATATATATATATATATAATATATATATATATATATATATATATATATATATATATATATATATAGATATATATAATGTTTGTGTGCGCGCGAGTAAACACTGCCTTCCGGTTTAAGTAAGTCTTCCGGAACGAGGTTGGTAAAAAAAAAAAAAAAAAAAAAAAGTTAAACCAGCGGAAGTTTCTGCATAATTGGTTCATTGTTGATTCAGTATATTACAAACATGTAGCAACTTTGCTTAAATCACAGACAATATTCCATTATTTTAAAGAAATCAAAATCAATAAAGCAAACAAAGCTACGCAGTTTGACAACAGCTTACGTAAGTATTTTTTTCAGTGAGGGGAAGATCCCCTTCTCCACAGGCCTACTGACTGGTGTCTTGTCTTGCTTCGAGAGGTGAAGGATGCTACCTTTTAACTCTCTGCGTTTGTGGAGGCCGCGTGCTTCTCTCTCTCTCTCTCTCTCTCTCTCTCTCTCTCTCTCTCTCTCTCTCTCTCTCTCTCTCCACGATAATGAGTAAATGGTTCAATAATTGCTACTTAGGTCGTCTACGTCTTCAATACTATCAAAGTTAACAAGAATAAAATAGTAATCACTAGAGACTAATTAAAGGAGATTGGGCTGGGCTGTAACTGTAACAGTAGTAGTAGGAGTAATACTACTAACAAGCTATAACATTCATTAACGAATGTTTTTTTCTTTTTTATTTCTTATGAAATCGTCAATATAAGTAAACTGTCCTATGCGTAAATGAACGTGGTCCATCAATACGGCAGACATTCTGTGTCCACGTTTGGAAATCTAGGGAACGAAATTTATAACAATATTGGGCGTTTATATGCTACAAAACATACCATAATATACTAAAACTCAGAAGACTGTTAATAGAGATAAAAAAAATAAAATAAAATCAATGTTCAAGTTTTGCTGTATAGAGGAATCATTGGTAAATCTGCAAGCAGAGAAGGAAGCGTCAGTAATTCCAGAATACTTCCGAAAAGCAAGATCCTGAGTGTGAAACGAGAAACGAGGATATACCTGACCATCGGAGAGAGAGAGAGAGAGAGAGAGAGAGAGAGAAGAGAGAGAGAGAGAGAGGGGGGGGGGGGTGTATGAGTACAAGAATAAATAAATACAATGCCTAATTAAGTACATCTTGGACTAGCAAGGCTAAGAAATGGGCTCGCTAAACGCAAAAATAGATTAGATAATACCGTGCTTTATCTAGAACACTGCGTCATTTGCGCGCAAAATATTAGACTGCGTAAAATGATATCGTGGTCTATTTCCAGAATGACGCAATTTGGAGGAGCAACAGAATATGTTACTTAACTGTGTTCTACTTATAAACATTACGCAGTTTACAAAAACAACACAAGAATACGTTACATAACATAGTTCTCTCTTTAGACTGAACAATATACAATTATACTAAAAGATCATTACAAAATACAGCAGTGTATATGTAATTATCATTGAATAAACAAATGAATAAAGATCACTCATCCCAAACATCAAGTGTGTGAGAATTACGCAGTTAAAAATTAATGGGCAAAGCGAAGTCGCTTCTCGGTTTGCGACAAATTTTCGGACATAGCCTATACACTCTGTAAATGATGTCCACACATTTTCCATCACAAGAGAGAGAGAGAGAGAGAGAGAGAGAGAGAGAGAGAGAGAGAGAGAGAGAGAGAGAGAGTCAAATGACACCCCCCACCCCTCACTGTCTCACCGAAGCCACTTTGTGCCAGACGCAATTACAATCCAGTGCCATTTCACGATTCGATTCGATCCCCTTAAATGTGATGAAAATAATATCATTCTGCAGGAACTCGATATGAAATCTGATCTGGCCGATCCAATTACGAAGATAACATCGAGGCGTTCATTCACGAGACACCTCAGAAGTACAAATGTAACACAAAGAGAAGCTTTAAAATAATTTGGTTCAACGAATTTCGACATGTCACCTCTAGAGTACACAGTTACACACACACACACACACACGTCTGTTAGCATACACGCAGGGTGTTACATGTATAACCTCTCAGTCTATGACCTATAACATCCTATATACCAATACAGTATGATATCATAACAATAACAACAACAGTATTAATAAAGCTACTGCCACATAGCTCCTGATAAAACTAAGTCAATCCCACTAAGATGAGATTTCCATTTTACCTGGTTCTTATACACACACACACACACACACACACACACACACACATATATATATATATATATATATATATATATATATATATATAGATGTGAGAGAGAGAGAGAGAGAGAGAGAGAGAGAGAGAGAGAGAGAGAGAGAGAGAGAGGAGGGGGGGTGACACGAGTAAACTCCTTGGGCAACTCGGCCTGGCCTAACATTAGGAGTGTCCACACCTGCCAATTTAATCCAAAGCTCAAGGAAAGCAAGCAAGTAGGCAAGCACACAGACGAACAGACAGACATGAAGACAAGCACAAAACACGACGGGCCAAAGAGGAGCAGAAGGATGCCCACAATTCTATGGAAAGATGTCACTTGATTTTTCGTCGGGAGACCCAAGACGACATGCATTCTGTATGGGGCTAAAACACACTGGCCACTACCTACAGAGCAAATAATCAAAGAAAATATTCTTATTTAGCAGAAAAATGACAGACTGAGATGAGACACAAAAATATATATAAGATACAATATGGCGAAATTAAATGAGAAAATAAAGAAACAAGACTCACAATTAACACGAGACATGCGTTGCCTGCAAGACCAGAAACTTTATGAAACAAAACGACAAACTTAAGAACATTTAAAGAGTGAACAGCAACTGACGAAGCAATCATTTCCGACCCAAGCAGGGTCAATGCCACGTGTCTAGACTTCCGTATAAATCCAAAATGGAAACATTGCAGCTGTAATAATAGCATTCATAACAATATTTACGAGAACAACAGCAATCATACTAATGAAATCGATCCAGTCAGCAAAGCGTGAACATAAAAGGCTTGTTGCGATGGAATCATTAAAGAAAAGACCCGGATATATTCATTTTCATTACAAGTCCTTTACAACAGAATTCATTCCCTGTCAGTATGAGGACTGTTGTCACTTCGACTGCAACTTCCTGAGCTGATTGTGCCTAACCGTCCCAAAATCAGTTGTTCCCAAATAATGAAGCCTCGCTTCGCCTCCCAATCTAGGATTTCGATCAACCCTCGACTGCTGCTGTCGCCGTCCAGCCCAATGTCGACAGCCTGCCTAATCTATCATTTTCCCTTGAAGGAAATTCGATCTACATCTCGGCGTATGTTCCATTATAATGCAATTTTCCCGAGAACATTTTTTATAGGAAGCCTTGAGTTTTTTCCCCTCTGGGCTTCACTATCAATTTCCTACTTGATACATTCGACTTTTTGTGTTTGCGAACAAGGCATGAAACCGATAAATTCTATACATGGTCAAAGTAAGTGAAGAATTTAGGCTGGTGATAGCGATTATCATAATTATTATCTTTAAAACTGAGACTTTTTATGGGAGGAATCAAACGTTCCTTGCGCACTGATAATTATCTTTCCCAAAAACGTTTTAATTCGTTATTTTCATATTGCCAGAATCATCATAATTATTACTGCAAAGGAAATATTATAAGTAATTCAATTTAAAGAAAATGAATTCCTATAAACACAAAGTACTTTGGCTTAAAAAAAAAAAAGCGTTTACATTTAACACCTTATACACATTCACGGCGAGCAATATATGACCAAGCACATTATCTATACATTTAAGCAAACATGCATGGCTCGCTCTCTATGCCTCTTTCTCTTCTCTTCTCTTCTCTTCTCTCTCTCTCTCTCTTCTCCCCCAGCCCCACCCCCCCCCCCACCACCACCCACCCGTCCATCCGGCCCCCAACACATCCCAAACTGCTTCCTGAAGGATAAAAGTTGAAGTGGTCAATGTTAACTTGCACTTAATCAAGGTGGGTTCTGACAAGGGATATGATTAAGCAGCATAACATCATCAGGCATTTCGTCATATCATTTTCGAGCCTTGTGCCAGTTTCCGTAATAAAATGATTTACTAAAAAATATCTTATGCTGCCCTCCCGTCGCTGAAGATAACAGAGAGAGAGAGAGAGAGAGAGAGAGAGAGAGAGAGAGAGAAATCATCCTATTTGATCCGAAAAAAAAAAACTCAATGAGAAGATCAGATTAAATATATGAGAAAAAAAAACAATTACTGAAACTAATCTTAGCTCTTCCCTCCCTCTCCCTCTCCCACCGAGACCTTAAAATTAAATATTTGAAATTGGATAATAAAACTGTCAATCAGAAAAACTCAATACGTAAAAACACCCTCACACAAATATATAGTATCTTTGAACGCCAAGTTCGAATTAGTTCCTTGGAGAACGAAAACGCCATTAAAAAAAGATGTCCACGAATACATAAAACCTATATAAGATTTTTGTACAGCACACCGCAGAACACTGTTGTGATTCCATAAATGAAAATTGATTCATAGTCAGAACAAATACAGTGGTTTATTTTCAGCCAGAAAACGTGGAATTTCTATGAGCGGTGGAATGTCTTTAAAATTTTCGCACGTGTTCTTTACTATGTGGTACTTGTACTCGTACTTACCAGAAACTTAACAGACACTTATAATATTACTATGTGCATGCCGGCAATCAAAAGCACGACAATCACTGGTATTTAACCGAAGATCCTCCTGCAGCTACTACTACTACTGTATTATCATTACAAGGGAAGCAGCTAACCTGGCTGGAAAAGCAAAATGCTACAGGACCTAGACCCCAGTAGGAAGAACGTCCCAGTACGGAAAAGATACTAAGAAGTCAACAGAAATAACATAAATACAATAAATAAGACAAAGAACAAATAAACTACGAAGTGAGACTCGTGTCAATCTGCTCAACCAAAGAATCTATGCACCAAGTTTGAACTGCAGAAGGCCAAGCGATATAACTCATGATCAGAAGCATCATTGCACAATTGGATCACAGCATGAAAAACTAGCAAACTACCTGGTACTGAAACTCAAAAAACAGGACTGTTAGAATTAAATGCATATCTCAGTTTTGGCTGATACAGTTTGGGAAGACTGGAATGCAACGATCATCAGAATTATGAACAATTTCATATCTCAATTTTAGCTGATATAGTTTAAGAAGATTTGAATCCAAAGATAATCAGAATTATGAACAATTTTATGCAGCATGTACGATTAGCTACAATGTCAAAGACTACTAAAATAGGAAGACCAAGGATACAAAAACATAAATGGTTCAACTTGAAGTGATAGTCAGTTGCCAAAGACCAAACAGGGGAAAAATATTCAATACATGCCAGACTCGAAGAATAAAACATGTCCCTACGATAAACAGGTTTCTAAAAATCTTCAAAGCCACTCTCAGTATAACGATTTTTCTTTCTTTTGTGCTAAGGAAGAAGAGCTACATCAGATATCGTTTGTTTCTTAAAAGGGAATTTGGAAGAAAGAATGTTACCTACAATTTTAATGAGAAGTACAAATCGAGAAACACGACAATGAAATCAACTAGGTGGGGAAGTTGGGGAAAGGGGAAAAGGGGGGGGCGGGGGGGGGGGGGGGAGGGGGGGGGGGGGGGGGGGGGGGGGGTTTGTTTTTTGGGGGGGGGGGGTGGGGTTTTTTTTTTGGGGGGGGGGGTGGGGGGGGGGGGGGGGGGGTGGGGTGGGGGGGGGGGGTTTAGTCCAAAATCACAGACCTCCAATCAACTAGACTATCCTTACTACTTACTGTTCATGCCATAATCAACTGCTGTTTCCCATGCCAAATCCCGATGGCTCTTCTGTAGTTACTATAACTACTACGCTAAGCTAACCCTACGGTCCTATTGATACAGTTCCAGCAATTCCTTTCCGTGCCAATAACGCAAAGCACTTCCTTCCACTCATTCATCACGACAATCCTCTGGCGTACGAGGGAAGGAAATTCCGTGCCTTTTGCCTCACGATTGGAACGTGTACTACCCAGGAATCGACGGGTCCCATTAAGAAAGAGACAAAAGACTGACAGGCTGAGTATGAGTAATAAAGAACGTATATCAATGAAATGTGAAGTTCACTTTCATATTGTAGTAAACACTGATGGCGGAAAAAGCATCGTATATACGTTTTGTTATTATCGAAATGTACTAAGAATACTTTGCACGATTAATATATCCTTATAAATATAAACATATACAGCATATGCCGTAGTATCAGTAAAACTAAAACACACGCACAATTATTACTGCATATAAATAAAATATATGCATATACGCATCTGCTATAAGATTGTATAACACTATTATACATGCATCCTTATATATATATATATATATATATATATATATATATATATATATATATATATATATATATATCTTATCAGCAAATACCGCTACACGTATGACTAAGTAAAGTCACGAGTCGTCTTACTCAGAACTTTAGTTTACCTCAATGCCAAATTCTTAACACCAAATAAAATAAAGTAGGATTGAGCAAGAGCGTGATAGACGAAACGGTTGAAATGGGAAGTCATGTGAAAAAAGTATATCAGATAAAGATAATAAAGTCTGTTAACCTAGTGGGAAAAAGTTTATATGAAAAAAAAAATGAATGTCGAAAATCCGACGTAGAAACTTGAGGAATGGGGGGGGGGGGATAAATTACAAAAAAATCGTAGGGCAAAAATCAGTGTGGAAGAGGAAAATGAAATGAATGAGAAATAGTCTGAAATCGAAAAACAAAACTGACAGAGTAATGAAACTCAAATATTTATTTTAAATGAGAAATAGTCTGTAATTTAGAACTGGATGACGAATAAGAAATATTCTGAAAATCAGATGTGAAGTCATGAAAGTCGGAAACTGACCAATGCAAAATTAATAATAGTCTCAGAATGTTATTCTCTTAAAAAAAAAAAATTGCATCTGGTAAATGATTTTCAGAACAGCTGTAGAGTGAAAGAAACTGGGACTTGAGATCGAACATTGGTAGTTGAAACTGTTGAATGAAATGTTAAAATTTATAACGTGGCTTAAAAAATGAGATGTAGTTTGCAAATTGACTTAGAAAACGAGATATAGTTTGCAAATGGGAAATCAAATAAAGGAATTGAGGAAATCGCATCATAAAATGGACAAACAACGATAAAAGTACAATATAACTTCAATTCTCTCTCTCTCTCTCTCTCTCTCTCTGTGTCTCTCTCTCCCAGGCTTAAAAAATGAGATGTAGTTTGCACAATATAACTTCAATTCTCTCTCTCTCTCTCTCTCTCTCTCTCTCTCTCTCTCTCTCTCTCTCTCTCTCTCTCTCTGTGTCTCTCTCCCAGGCTTAAAAAATGAGATGTAGTTTGCAAATTGACTTAGAAAACGAGATATAGTTTGCAAATGGGAAATCAAATAAAGGAATAGTTTGCAACTAGAAAATGAAAGCAGGGAATTTTAAAACTGGAAAATTATAATAATGGCATTTACACAACATGGAGATAAAACTGAGAATTTCAAATTTAGAAAGTTATATTACAATGTGGATGGGAAAATGATCAAATTGGTTGATGAAATGAAAAGAAAGAAGTGTCACATCACTAACAGAAATATAAAAGCAAGAAAACAAACTTGTAAATTAAAGGACAAGAAGTCAACGTTTTGAAATTTGGCAAATGCAGAAAATAAGTTGTGAAAAAAATTCAAATTACCTTTTAAAATGCTTCTACAGAAACATAGATCCCTGCAATTGAGGAAATCGCATCATAAAATGGACAAACAACGATAAAAGTACAATATAACTTCAATTCTCTCTCTCTCTCTCTCTCTCTCTCTCTCTGTGTCTCTCTCTCCCAGGCACAGAGACTGAGCAGGTGTCCTTCAATACCCACACACTCGACCCAAGCACTTCCTGCAATCAGAATAATCGACACCTGTGAGATAGCGATCAGCTCACGCAAATGGTTTACTTTTTTTTTTTTTTTTTTTTTTTTTTTTTTTTTTTTTTTTGCTTTTGCTGCCGGCCGTCGTTCTACGAGATCTACCACCAATCCATTCTATCCAAATATCATGTAACCCATTGACCGTCAGGCAGCGGGACACTATAACAACTATTCGTAAATAGTTGAAACAACCAGCCTGATGATGACGGCGACGGAAAATGAGGGAGTGACACAAAAACACAACGACAAAAGATAAACAACACCCTTGATCATTACCATTATCAACAATATACTCCGAATAGAAAAATAGAAAGAGAGGCGGTCGGGCTGGCCATCTTGAAAGGCATAGTGAATCAAGTGGTCAGAACAAAAACCTCTTGAGTTGGTCAACTAAAGCGGAGGACGGGGTTTTGAACGGCATAACTTTTGTAGACACCAAGAGCAGTAACGCTCACGTAGTAATAGCAACAGTTGTAGTAGTAGTGACGAAACTAATCTAAAGAAATCGTCTCTGATAAATATATATATATATAGATATATATATATATATATATAATATATATTATTATTTTTATATGTGAATAAATTCTTCTGTTAAAACAGGATACGTCTCAAGCATGAAAGGCCCATAAAACACTCTGGTTTAAAGCTAAGGGCTATATTTCGGGTACCGTTTCCCACCCTTATCAAGTAGTGAATGGCAGAAGTAGTTACATTTGCGAAATATATAGGGCATATCTCCCACTATAGATATATTATATATATATATATATATATATATATATATATATATGTGTGTGTGTGTGTGTGTGTGTGATTCACGTTAAATTCTCTCTCTCCCTCTCTCTCTCTCTCTCATGCTCTTGTGAAATTTCCATTCTTCCATTCGGTGATCTATCACTGCATCTCCTGAGGGGGTCTGAGGGGGTCAGTGAGGACAGAAAGGAAGACGAGACAGGAGACAGGAGCAATGGGCGGTGAAGGAAATAAAAGACTAATATGCAAAATATGTCCGACACTTCATACACACCCAAGACACACGCAACGATGCAACGAAAAAGTGAACAGGGACAAGGGTAGGAAAAAGAGGAAATCCTGACAAGTGGCCCTGGTTCGAGGAATGAGGGAGGGAGGGAGGGAGGGAGGGGGAGGGAGGGAGGGGAGGGGAGGGGGTTGCTTTGTCGACGGACCCTTCGAGCTCGTCAAGGAGGTCCACTAACACCTCCGAATGACGATGATGATGATGATGACCGTTGTTTTCCTATACATAAGTCTTCTCTCTCTGCAAATTAAAATTCATTGAGAGGTAGTAGAGATATTGAAGTCTAAACTCTCTCACTCACTCTCTCTCACATACAAAGACACACAGCACACACACACACCACACACACACATATATATAATTATATATATTATATATATATATATATATATATAATATATATATATATACACACACGCACATATAAAAATATATATATATATATATATATATAAATATTATGTATATTATATATTATATATATTATATATATATGTGTGTGTGTGTGTGTGTGTGTGTGTGTGTGTGAATGCGTAATTTCCTCGTCAAAGAGAGCAGGGGCGTAACTTTCAGTTAGATTCCACGTCACCAGAGCAACATTCCTTAACCTCCAAACTGTAAACTTCAAATGAGCATCTATTCACATATGACTGTAAAAGGATAACGTATGTCTGACCGAACCTTGTTGTGTGTGTGTGTGTGTGTGTGGGGGGGGGGGGGGCAGTTAAATCAAACTGAAATTCGTGAATGAAAGAACGAAACATTCCAATGTGCACTCACGTGCATAACAGAAAACATCGTTTTCTATACGAATTTTAAATTTTGTCAACTTATTTCAGCCTCTAAAAATATAACAGTGCCTTGCTGTACTTCCCTATGGGAAGAAAGGAAGGGAAGGGGGGGGAGCCTGATATTGAGTCCGCTTGCAACGCACTACGTATACATTATGGTTGCCGTGTAGTAGTGGGTCAAGATCACTACAAGGAGATTTGTACCGAAGTCTCTCTCTCTCTCTCTCTCTCTCTCTCTCTCTCTCTGTTAAATATCCTGTATATGAATCACATTTGAGGTTCTGTTAATGAGAGGTAGTGCTTATGATTGTATACAAGTTTTTACGTAACAGTATGTCATTAAGGTAAATAAATAAAGGAACGATACCACGTATGACTCTCTCTAACACGTCCCCCCCCCCCCAAAGCCACAACACCCTTTCTCGCAATACAACTTCTGTGACATGGGGGGGGGGGGGGGGGGGGGGATCGAAGGGGGAAATCTTCCACACCCCTTTTCCCCTACTAAAGACTTCCTGCATTTCGCTGTACGTCCTCAACGTCAAATTCTCTCTCTCTCTCTCTCTCTCTCTCTCTCTCTCTCTCTCTCTCTCTCTCTCTCTCTTCGAGTGTGTGTGTGTGTGTAAGTCGTTAGTACTATCATTACAGGTATCCACTTCCGGCCTCCCTTTTCCCAGTGCTCCGTGACTTTAAATACTGAAACCTAATGACATAATATGCGCTTGCATGTTTAATGAAAAACCGTTACAGTAAGATGCACGTTTCACACACACATGGAATTTTAATTTGATGAAAGCAAAATTCACAAAACGAATAACGGAAGCAAGCGCACTTTTCATTTCTTCTTTTGATATAAATTACATCAATGTTAGTGAAAAAACCTTAAGGTAGGGCTCTCGCAAATTACTGAATGCTTCATATATTACATACCCAAATACAAGAGTTCAATTCAACATCAATGCAAGTGGAAGTGGCTCATTGCAACAGGTGCTTTGCAGGAAGGGCGACTTTTCAAATTGAGTCCTCAACGACAAGTGCACAGAATGAAAATCTGTTCACTACTACTCTACATAATAATAATATTAATAATGATAATAAAGATCGTTATTATTACTTCTATTATTATTACTATTATATTATCATGACATGATTTGAAACTACTCGCAAATCTTGCACCAAAAGAAATATGTCCGCAGCTGTTGAACAAGAGATTGTGCTCGAAGTCACAAGTGACATCAGAACAGACTACCAAAAAACAGAAAACCATCCCACAAGAAAGCCACAACAGACACTGATCTCGAGGGGAGTCATACAGGACGGGGCGTTGTCGCGAAAAACACGCCAAAAGGAACAAAGAGTTCGAGCGTCTGTCTGCGCTGCGTTCATGGACATGTCTGCTTACAAGAGCCGTAGAAGCACCAGCAACTTGACCTACATACATAGGTTCGTGAGGTATCCACAAACACTCATGGCTGTGTCCGGGGTCAGGCCGATGGAAAACAGGCCCGCACCAAAATCCTTCCCCCAGCTTGCTCGCTTCTTGACTGCGCTCGAGCGTTCCTCCACCTCGGCCAAACCTTGGAGGAATAATGGCTAAACGGCCGAGGAAATCCCAAGAAGGGAAGATGGAGGAGCAGGAGAGGAAAGGGGAAAGAGAGATGTACGTGTATATTCACTCACTCACACAAATAAATTCTTCTGTTAAAACAGGATACGCCTCGAGTATAAAAGGCCAATGAAAACACTCGGGTTTAAAGCTAAGGACCATATTTCGGTGGACTGACTTGCACCCTTATCAAGCTTGATAAAAGTGGAAGTCAGTCCACCGAAAGATAGTCCTTAGCTTTAAACCAGAGTGTTTGAATGGGCCTTTTATACTTGTCATGTATATATGTTTAAACACGTGCGGAGAGATATTCTTACCATCGGATTATCTTGGAGTCGAAGAGCGACAAAGATGTTTCTGGTAAATCCACAGGAAATAATAACAGTGTGAGAACTTCCCATTATGTATGCTTCGTATTTCCGGTTGCTTTGATAAGAACAAAGGTGGACCAGATAAGCTAGTCAACGAGAGAGAGAGAGAGAGAGAGAGAGAGAGAGAGAGAGAGAGAGAGATCAAGTTTCACATACGCAGCAAAGCAAAAACTGCCAGTGAAACAAGAATTGATTTTGAAACGAACAGGACGAACAGGTACGGAAGGAGGGACGAGCACTCCCCAAAAAGGAAATCAAGAGAAAAAAAAAAAAACGAACTCTCCCGCCTTCCTTCTCGTTATTTTTTAATAAGGAAAGGGAGAAATTTTGTGTTAAACAGATAGCCTATACAATTTAAGGACAGAGATTAAGCGTTGGGACCTACGAGGTCATTCAGCGCTGAAACGAAAATTGAGAGTGAGATTTAAAAGGTGTAAGAGGAAGAAAACTTTGCAGTGACACTATCAAACAGTTAGAAGAAGGTGGAATTAAGATGGAAGAAAGAATACAAATGGCGGTACAGTGAAAGGAATGAAAAGGGTTCCGAAGAACCTAAAGTAATGCCTACTGTGTACCGCGTGAGGTGCACTGATGGCACTACCCCCTACGGGGAGAACTTTTGTGTTCTCTGATGTTTGCCCCAGACAGTAATACATATATGCTTGTCTAAGATAATGAACTGTCCACAACGACAACAGCTGAATATCAGCGAATTTATGAGTTTTAACCGATTCCCTAAGGCAGAAACTATTTATACCCAGTTCGTACCCACCTTGTGTCTTCTAAGACTGCACCTTTCTCTGTGACGCCCCCCAACCGGCGCTTCATCCGCATCAGATGCCATGAAAGACGACGATTTGTTTCCTCATTTCATTAGAACCCTCTCCAAGTTATTTGCAAAAAGATCGTCAGTGTAGGCGTTCACTCTGCACATGATCCGTCGCACAATGACGTCCGTATTTTAACTATTTGGCTATTTGGCCATCGCTTGGCACTTTCAAAGAACATTCAGCTGCTCAGCATTATCTTGAACTTCCTTTAGGATTCTGAAGTGGGTGAACCTCGAGTTTATCACTCTCAAACATAAAAGGACATACTCTGCACGACGCATATTAAGGTTTTTATCAAAAACACCGAAATAATAATAATATTATTAATAATACTAATAATAATAATAAGGCCAAAGCACACAAGATCCAACGGTACATGAACAGGAATAAGGGATACCAACAGAACAAACTATTCGGAACCAACCAGAAAAGACTATACCAGCCAACTAAAGAGGGGAAGACAACCACCCAGAAATTCCTGAAGCCGAATCAAGTAAGAGACTCTGGGAAAACATATGGAGCAATCCGGTATAACACAACAAACATGCAACATGGCTCCAGGAAGTCAAGGAAGAAGAAACAGGGAGAATAAAACAAAGATTCACAGACATCACGACAGACACAGTCAGACACCAACTAAAGAAAATGCCAAACTGGAAAGCCCCAGGTCCCGATGAAGTCCATGGATACTGGCTCAAAAACTTCAAGGCCCTACACCCACGAATAGCAGAACAACTCCAGCATTGTATCTCAAATCACCAAGCACCCAAATGGATGACCACAGGAAGAACATCCTTAGTACAAAAAGACAAGAGTAAGAGAAATATAGCCAGTAATACAGGCCTATCACCTGCCTACCAATAATGTAATGTGGAAGTTACTAACAGGTTATCATCAGTGAAAGGCTATACAACTACCTAGAGGAGACAAACACCACCATCCCCCACCAAAGGAAAGGCTGCAGAAGGAAGTGTAGGGGCACAAAAGACCAGCTCCTGATAGACAAAATGGTAATGAAGAACAGTAGGAGAAGGAAGGAAAAACCAACCTAAGCATGGCATGGATAGACTATAAGAAAGCCTTCGACATGATACCACACACATGGCTAATAGAATGCCTGAAAATATATGGGGCAGAGGAAAATACCATCAGCTTCCTCAAAAATACAATGCGCAACTGGAATACAATACTTACAAGCTCTGGAAAAAGACTAGCAGAGGTTAATATCAGGAGAGGGATCTTCCAGGGCGACTCACTGTCCCCACTACTCTTCGTAGTAGCCATGATTCCCATGACAAAAGTACTACAGAAGATGGATGCTGGGTACCAACTCAAGAAAAGAGGCAACAAAATCAACCATCTGATGTTCATGGACGACATCAAGCTGTATGGTAAGAGCATCAAGGAAATAGATACCCTAATCCAGACTGTAAGGATTGTATCTGGGGACATCAGGATGGAGTTTGGAATAGAAAAATGCGCCTTAGTCAACATACAAAAAGGCAAAGTAACGAGAACTGAAGGGATAAAGCTACCAGATGGGAGCAACATCAAACACATAGATGAGATGGGATACAAATACCTGGGAATAATGGAAGGAGGAGATATAAAACACCAAGAGATGAAGGACACGATCAGGAAAGAATATATGCAGAGACTCAAGGCGATACTCAAGTCAAAACTCAACGCCGGAAAAATATGATAAAAGGCCAAAATAAACCATGGGTGTCCCCCCCCCCCAGTGGCCAGTAATCAGATACAGCGCAGGAATAGTGGAATGGACGAAGGCAGAACTCCGCAGCATAGATCAGGAAAACCAGGCAAACAAATGAACAAGTAACAAAAGCACTACACCCAAGAGCAAATACGGACAGACTATACATAACACGAAAGGAAGGAGGGAGAGGACTACTAAGTATAGAGGACTGCGTCAACATCGAAAACAGAGCACTGGGGCAATATCTGAAAACCAGTGAAGACGAGTGGCTAAAGAGTGCATGGGAAGAAGGACTAATAAAAGTAGACGAAGACCCAGAAATATACAGAGACAGGAGAAAGACAGAAAGAACAGAGGAATGGCACAACAAACCAATGCACGGACAATACATGAGACAGACTAAAGAACTAGCCAGCAGCGATGACAATTGGCAATGGCTACAGAGGGGAGAGCTAAAGAAGGAAACTGAAGGAATGATAACAGCGGCACAAGATCAGGCCCTAAGAACCAGATATGTTCAAAGTATGATAGACGGAAATAACATCTCCCATATGTAGGAAGTGCAATACGAAAAATGAAACCATAAACCACATAGCAAGCGAATGCCCGGCACTTGCACAGAACCAGTACAAAAAGAGGCATGATTCAGTGGCAAAGCCCTCCACTGGAGCCTGTGCAAGAAACATCAGCTACCTTGCAGTAATAAGTGGTACGAGCACCAACCTGAAGGAGTGATAGAAAAACGATCAGGCAAAGATCCTCTGGGACTATGGTATCAGGACGGATAGGGTGATACGTGCAAACAGACCAGACGTGACGTTGATTGACAAAGTCAAGAAGAAAGTATCACTCATTGATGTCGCAATACCATGGGACACCAGAGTTGAAGAGAAAGAGAGGGAAAAATGGATGTATCAAGAATCTGCAAATAGAAATAAGAAGGATATGGGATATGCCAGTGGAATCGTACCCATAATCATAGGAGCACTAGGCACGATCCCAAGATCCCTGAAAAGGAATCTGGAAAAACTAGAGGCTGAAGTAGCTCCGGGCCTCATGCAGAAGAGTGATCCTAGAAACGGCACACATAGTAAGAAAAGTGATGGACTCCTAAGGAGGCAGGATGCAACCCGGAACCCCACACTATAAATACCACCCAGTCGAATTGGAGGACTGTGATAGAGCAAAAAAAAACAAAAAATAATAATAATAATAATAATAATAATATTCTTATAATTATTATTATTAGTAATAGACAGACCAGAAACAGGATAACTTTATGCCCATGTGTGGCTGAGACCTCGATGAGGTAATCCCCATCCAAGAATGGGGAACCATTTCCGAGTCATTTTTACAAGTGTATGATGGTAATACATATAAGAAAATCCAGAGAGAGAGAGAGAGAGAGGAGGAGAGAGCGAGAGAGACCTGACGATGTAGGAGAGGAGGAGAGACAGAGAAGAGAGAGAGAGAGAGAGAGTTCAAACCAAGCAATCTGAGTACACCAAATGTTCAGTTCATGAGACGTACCTGAAAGGGAAGAAGACGGCCTGTAAGTTGTAACCTGCTGCATACATAAATATATAAATCTATTTTCAAATGAACACCAAGACATCGCAATATAATTGAAATTCCTACTGATATCGTTTACACGGCTCCCGAAAAGGAATGAAACCACAATCAGCAACATAACAATTATACGCACTAGAGAAAAATGCAAACGTTCTTATTTAGAATGAAACTTTTTACTTTGCGAGTCGGCTCAGGCACATGAAACAACATGACAAAGACAATCGACATCAGCAAAAAATGATCCTAATTTCGAGATCACGTCTGGAGGTCCTATCATACTACACCAAACCTTGACCAATCTACATATTAATCATCGGCTCATTTTAATTAACGTGAGAACAGGAGACGACCAATCCAACCTACATCAATCTTAGCTTGAAATGCAGTAAACAGATAGTGAGGTTGGATTAATAAAGATATTGCAACACTTGTTCAGCGCAACTTACACGACTGGATGTACAACCGCTCCCCCCCCCCCCCCCAAATTACCTCATTCACAATTTCCGCATTACTGACACCACGTAAACAAAACAAGTGCTACTGGAAATCTACGCAGAACAAAGGTACCCTTCAGGATACCTATGTCCTAGGTACAGGAGTTCAAGGTACCGTACCTCATGCGAAAGGGGCTTGGACGGGCAAGCTTCAGCGAACTTCAGAAGATGATTTTAATGAGTGGTCTTTTTTTATGGCTCGCTACTTCTTTCTTTCGTTTGTACCCACACGACAGTAGTTCTAATTTCTTTGTTGGGTACATAGAATACAAAATAAGCATTTCTACACAAATGACTTGAAAACTGCCTTTTTAATATTGCTTTATTTTATATAAAATATGAGTCATGAAACATCTACATACCTAACCTATAATTATTTCGCTCAAGAGACAATGGGAGAATCACACAGGATCTTATAGAGAATATACATGAGCATACATGTATATACATGTAAAAAAAAGATGGCGGCACCGCAACAGCTCTCAATATACTATGTCGCAACCGCCATTAGAACCCTAACACAGGAATTGGAAATCACATCCCCCAGAACGCCCTTGCGACAATACTTTTTCTCGAATGTAACCAAATTGGGCAATCCCCCAGAACCTGCTTAGCGACCCCTACCATAACCCCAGTTCGCCCTAACCCCACCCCCACCCCTCCAATAACTACAATGCTGCCAACGCAACTGACAATTAACGATTATTCCACCGTCTTAGTTCCGTATTCGATCATTCTCTCTGTTAATAATAAGTGCAACAAATCATGACACAAGCTTTTCCTCCGTCTTAACAGAAGTCAGAGTCACGATGCGGGTCACCAGACAAGACCCTGAAGTCAAGATGATTTGCATCTGATCCAATATAATGCTGAGACACAAGACTTCCAAATGAACTTCAACTAGAAGCACTACTTGAGGTTATCTCTCCCTTACGGAATAGCCCTGATATCATTTCCAAAAGATCTGTCCTGTCGAATTCGTTCTTGTCATTTCCAATGTTGCTTTCAACCCTCGTCACTATCAAATGATAGGGGTACAGGCAAAACCCAACAACTATGCCGTAATTGAATAAATACACATGAATATACTGCATAATATATATAATATATATATATATATATATTAAATATATATATATGTATATTATATATAAATAATCAAAATAATATACTGCATAATAATATATATATATATATTATATATGTATCTATATATAGTATATTATATACTATATACATAATTCAAAATAATACGAAAAAAATACCTAAATACGTATAAGTACGTAGAATCACTCAAGTGAACCACATACTTGGTTCATCATCAATCTTCCTGCTACTTCAAGCACCTGAACAGTAAACTCTGACTGTCCGACATCCATTATTCATAGCTTTTACCTTTGATGGGAGGGGAATCCCTACTGATACCTACATAGGAGCTACTTCATTTTAAACGGAAGCTGAACCTCGTGATCACGCCAACCTTCGCACATATATTCGAATGCCTTTTGTTAATGAGGAACGTTGTGATTCAGCCTCTAAAGAGAAATAAAAAAAAATAATAACAATAATAATAATATATCCAAACCTAAACAACAAAGGTTGTGTGATCCTGCTCAATCCCATTATAATCAATAACGTAAGCAGAGAAGGCTCTCTTTAGATTTCACATATCTAGGTAACAAAACTAATGGAGAGTTAATTCTGCACCTTACAGCTCATGATACCATTCGACGTAAACAATCTAATAGGCCACTATATGCGAAACACATTTGCATCTCTGATAAATGGTGATGAACCGTATGATTTTAGACACAAAGGTACGCATTAAACATCACCCATGCACTTGGGGCCAAATCGAGGAATTTCCTGTCAATATCCACAGTGGCTTCAAGCTAAATAACAACATCGAAATAAGGAGCATCAAATTTTCTTCTGGGACAACGAATTCGGTGATTAACAGACCATCTAAAACTTATTAAATATCAGTCTACCGGATATTGAACGGAAACGTTCTGCATTTTAAACACGTATGAACGTATGTATGCATAAATTAATAGTTATACGTGAATGTGTATGTGAACACTTTAAGTAATCTAACTGCATGATAATATTCGGAAAAGTATCCTTTTAGTGGTTTCACCAACCATTAGTTCCTCCTCGTCCGGTGCGACAATCATCCACGCTGGTCCCTCAGTTTGTAAGCCTAATAAGTTTGCCAATGCTCCGAGAGAGAGAGAGAGAGAGAGAGAGAGAGAGAGAGGAGAGAGAGAGACGAGAGTAGAGAGAGAGAGAGAGAGAGAGAGAGAGAGAGAGAGAGAGAGAATGTATGCTAATTACCGCTCTCTCCAAGGATAATCCCGTTTCATAACCGAGCCTTACTGAGCCCGCTCGTTCCTAGAAGAGCTGGTTTATGGAGGACATTTCTTCTAGGCGTCCCTATCTTATCTTATTCTAGGAACTTGCGAAGAAGATAATCGCCTAGGGCCCTCCCAGTACACTTACAGCGCAATTATCTCCCCGGAACGACAATCTTTTCAAAAAGTGAAGAATATTTTTTCTTACTTCCACTAAAAAGTTGCACAACTCGAGTAGCAACACCGTCCTCTCCCTCTGTGTGTGTGTGTGTGTGTGTGTGTGTGTGTGTATATATATATTATATATATATATATATATCTATATATATATATATATATATATATATATATATATATATATCTATATATATATATATTATATATTATAAATATATCTATAGATATCTATCATATAAATATATATATATACATATAAAAATAAAGATGTATAGCATATATATGAGTACATATACTCATACCAACTACTCGAGTCACGATTCAATAATAGGGAATGGTTTAGATTCCGGATCATTAATATCCAAAGCGCAAACTTTCGAAGACAAAGCCTTCATCATATATATATATATATATATATATATATATATATATATATATATATAATATATGTATGTATGTATGTGTGTGTGTGTGTGTGTGTGTGTGTGTGTGTGTGTGTGTGTGTGTGTGCGCGCGCGCTCCTCCCAACGCCAGTCGTTTTCTTTTCCTAATACCTGAGATGGCCTGCCCGTTAAGTCTTCAACTTTTTTCCTCTCCTACATTCTTCTTGATCTCCGTGGTTGTATGCTCAACCCTTTTGCAGTTTAGGACTATCTCCTTTCTGTTCACCTTTGCGTTTATGTTCTTAAAACTCCGGTATACCATTTCTCAAGTGATCTTGTCCTTAAAATGATTCACAACGTTGCCTTCCATCACTTTTTCATAACAACTGATAGGGTAGCGTTCCCCACCATTACCCTCGGTGTTTTATTCTTGTGTAATATATATATATATATATATATATATATATATATATATATATATGTGTGTATGTAATGACGAAGAGGCTCCAGAGGGGGTGTCTCAGCCAGTCTTTTTTTTTCAAAATCCGGGATAAGGCTGCTGTCCCAAGCTTTTCTCACTTCTAGCTACGACGCCTCATACTTGAGAATTCACAAAGTACCGAATTAACTACTTAGGTCACTAATTTGTATCAAATAGTGTGACATTCTGGACTGTCACGTACTAACAAGAGTATGCCACAAGAGAGGAAAAACCATCAGAGGTATTCAAGCATTCCTGGTATGTCAAATATTATTTCAGACATATCTAGGAATTAGGAGGCAAAAGCGACATAAACACTTTGGCAGCCATCGAGAATGTCACCCGGGGCCATAGGGCAGGAAAAGCCAAAAGAACAAGGAGATTTCCTGGCAGATCTTTCATCCTACGTCCAATACTTTCACAGTGCAGTCTGAACCAAGGTTGGAGTCACCTGCCGGGTGCCATTCCGAAAATGCCAAGCGTGGCTGACGCTCGGCATGCGATCGCTATGAGAAACTGAGAATTATAGTACTAGACGACATAAGCAATTCAATAATTAAGTCAATACACAAAACAACTAGAAACCCACGAATGGTGTCACTTCGAAACTGATTACTTTCACTTCAATCAAATACCACAGAAATGCCAGAGAGAGAGAGAGAGAGGAGAGAGAGAGAGAGAGAGAGAGAGAGAGAGAGAGAGAGACGAATCACCCACGATAAGAGTGGAAAAAGAGATGAATCATACACGATATCTTGTTATTGTAGATGTTTAACAAACGTTTTCTAACACGAATATGGTGTCCCGACCAAAAACCTTCAAATTCAAGGTAACTATTTCTGAACTTCCTGATGTATGAAGTCTCTCCTTTGAATTCATGAAACAAACTACTTATTTCTTTTTTTAATATTCACTATTTTTTCAATTCCAGGAACAAGGCTTCACGGCTACATACTGTCATCACCATCCTGGTTTATTTATTTATTTTTTATTATACCATCACACGGCAACTTTTCATCTGTCAGTTACTGATTATATGTACTTTCTTGTAATAAGTGTTCTCATCGTCACAACTGTGTCTGGAAAGGTGTCTTCGGGTTTTATGCTTCTATGACTCCATGTAATCGCATCTTAGTTACTGGTATATACAACTTAATACATACTAGTCTACAGTTAGGAGGGATTTTCCCGCTGCTTTCCTTATTTCTCTCGCTTGCAACCTGTTATTTGTCTTCACTTTCTTCTTTGTAATCCACTCTTTCTCCTTCGATGCCCTACTTACCTTTCTATTTCCGAACCATGGTACCTCTCTATCTATCTATCTATCTACTCAAACGGTGGCACTTTCTATTTCTGCGCACTTCACATTTCCTTGGATCCTTAACCGATTACTTTTTCACAATTCCATAATAAGTTTTTTATACTTCTTTTTTCCCTCTTTTTCCATAACGTGGAAGTTTAATACATTCATGTAATTTGGCGTTATAAAATACATAAGAGACTGAAATCAAATTGCGTTCACTCTCACTAACGGTAGAGGTCATAGGCAGCTAGAAGTTGGGAGCATATAAGTAATAGAGATGGGAGGTCGGGTCACTGAGCATATATGTTCACTAATGGTTGGTGCCATATACGACACTACGGGTTGAGGTTGCAATACATTTATCCTCAGAAGTTGAGGCCACAGACAGCTAGAAACTCAGGTTCAAGAACATTGACTCAATCTTTAGAAGCTTGAGGCATACACAGCTACAAACTTGGGATACACATCCTGTGGTCACAGAAACGTACAAACTAGGATCACATCATTTATTAACACTTAAGCTTGGGTTCGTAAACCACAGGAAATAAGGTCCATCTGAATCCACTCATAAAAAGTTCGGGCTCGAATGCACTGGCACTGTAAGTCGGAATCACAGAGCACTTAACAGATAAGGGTTAGAAGGCAAGAGTCTTCCTTGAAAGCTGGAGATGAGAGGATTACTAATACTTTAAAAGTTCTAGACGTATGGCCAGTGGATACAGGCATATATTGACATTGTGGTAAAAATAAATCTGCTTTTTAGTGAGCTTACACTTAAGAGTACTTTATTTCCCTAATTTTAGTGAGCTTACACTTAAGAGTACTTTATTTCCCTCATTTTAGTGAGCTTACACTTAAGAGTACTTTATTTCCCTCATTTTAGTGAGCTTACACTTAAGTGCTTTATTTCCCTCATTTTAGTGAGCTTACACTTAAGAATACTTTATTTCCCCAAACAGTTTAATTATATGTAAGCTTTGCCGAACACATTCTGGGACACAGGGGCGCAAATCGTTGTTTCCCCATAAGAGTTGGGTGCAATGAGTAATCACTTCTTATGATTACTCACCAGCACGGAAGAGTCTTACGATTACTCACCAGAAGTTCATTTCATACCTACTTTATTCTCACAAAAAATAAAAAATAACCATAACTTTGCAAGGGTACAAAGGGACCTGAACCTGTATTACACGAAAATGCCAATTACAATTGACAATTATGGGCAAAAGCCTTTGTTACTATTAATAATATCAATGAGTGAGAGGGAGATGGGGGGGGGGGGGGGGGGGGGAGACAGTCAAGCTCTTAGAAGCGGATATTGCTACAAGGTCAAACTATGCATCTACCTGCCTTCTGCTGGCACAGACAAACAAGCTACATGAATGCTTATGCGGACAACCCGACAGAGAGAGTGAGAGAGAGCGTCGTCAGGCTGGTTTATAATGGTTCACTATGAATGGCACGGCAACAAGCAACCGGAAGTGCCGTTGATCATTGCAAGCAAATGTTTCGGAAGTTCTCCCTACTGACTGGAAAGACAGCGGGAGACACCCTTCCCTTCCCTTCCGCCTTCGGTCGCCATCAAAAACAAGTCACCCAAACACACACCCACAGACATGCAAAAAATGCATACCTTTGTTAGCTCTCAAGATGAGCCAGATCTTCTGACATTTGCTCTCTCTCTCTCTCTCTCTCTCTCTCCTCTCTCTCTCTCTCTCTCTCTCTCTTTTAGAATCTGGCACAATTGAAGGTGACAAAAACGCATCTAATTACAGCATATGAATAAGAATGTTGAAAACATTCCACAGTAAATAAGAACAAGAACAAATAAGAAATATATGTACACACACAAAATATATATATATATATATATATAGATATATATATATATATATATATATATATATATATATATATATATATATATAGTTGAGTTTCAACAAAGGTATATACAAACAAATCCAGCGTAACGCTTCATAAGTTTCCATGAAAACCTCAGTACTAATAATAAATGACTATCATTACAACGACAGTGCGGAGCAGACAGTTGTGCTGTGGAGTACAATGACTTGCACTAATGTACTACAGTACACCATGTAGTGAGTCAAAAGTACAACCCACCAAAAATTAACTAACATCCAGATTTCTGCGCCGATTTCAAGATCCGGAAGTCACTGGGGAAAATCAACCCATAGGGCTGATTAGAGTGAAACTTAAAATCACATGAAAAAAAAAAAATTGTTTACAAAAAACAGGTGGAGCAGAGCCAATACCGAGACTGACAAAAACTGGGCCTGTAAGCCACCAGTTCTCTCTCTCTCTCTCTCTCTCTCTCTCTCTCTCTCTCTCTCTCTCTCTCTCTCTCTCTCTCTCTCTGGAATTATACATACTTATACATTATATATATATATATATATATATTATATATATATAGATATATATATTATAGTATATGATATATATAGTACCCATAACGCCTCAATAACCTTCCTTAACATTTGCATCTTCAAACACCTACATACTACATATTATATTAAGTTCGGCATCAGTAAGTAGTCTCTCTCTCTCTCTCTCTCTCTCTCTCTCTCTCTCTCTTCTCTCTCTCTCTCTCTCTCTCGTAATTGAATGAAAATGTTCAAGCACCCACACACTTACACGCAGGAGCAAATCAAAATGAGCCCCGTCGCCATTCAGGGAAAACTAGCTCGATAATTGCTCCCAGTTATGTCATATTCATCTGCAAGCAGCGACTATTTTTAAACATCACGACGCAGTCAGAGCCTCACCTACAGGGCTAGGGGTGGATTAGGCCTACTGCTAGGAATGCTGGTTACATCAGTGTCCACAATATTTAACTGCGCATCTTATGAATGGAGGTGTGATTTACATTTTCGCATGCATACCTTATAATCATAATATATATGTATATATGATAATATTCATATAAATATATATAACATATATATATATATATAATATATATATATATATAAATACAATATATATATGTATATATGTACATATATATATATATATATACATATTGTATAATTTTATAATATAATATTATAATAATTATTATATCTATATATATATATATATATATGTATATTTTATATGTATAGATATATGTATATATATATATATGTATATATATATGTATATATATATATGTATATATATATATGTATATATATACATATATATATACATATCATGTATATTTATATATATATATATACATACATATAGAATATATATATTTATATATATATATACCATACATGTAGTATATATATATTTGTGTATGCACATACTAGATAAAACTATATTTACAAATATATGGAAAAAATATGTATAAAAAACAGGTTTGTGTGGAAACCCACATATTATACTACTCAAGAAACAAGAGGAATTGAAAATGGCGATAAACAAGGACGAAAGCAGAAGAGAAAATCAAGTTCACGAAAGAGACAGCCAGAGAAGGGAAGTGGCGTGCAAGAATGCTTGTAGTACGCAACCGAGGAGTAATTGACAAAAGAACCGTGAACCTTATCGGCCCCTTCTCAGTCAGCTGGGTAGAAATCTCACATTTCCAAGGATTCGATCGAAACAAACAAGCGCTCGCGACACCCGCGTTCCCTTCCACAATAACGCCCGATGAATGGATATCTATTAGGTTCATGGAGTCTCATCTAACTTCCATATCAATGATTTCCGAATACTAAAGCCTCAAAATAACGAAACTTTATCTCAACAACGATCGAGCGAGTGTTTGTGCAGATTTGCCAACAGAAGAACTCACAAACCCTGAATGTAATCACCTTTAACAACAAAAATGAAGAATGACTTAAACCTAAAACAACCAATCTTCTCCTCAAGATGGGTAATTTTGCATCCTCTCATCAATTCATTTTTTTTTATTTAGTTTAACCAGACCACTGAGTTAATATTAACTCTCCTAGGGCTGGCCTCATCAATTCATACTGACCGTAAGAACGGGATGAACAGGACGTACAGTAACGAACAAGAGGGAAGGGAATAAAGAAATGGTGAGACACAAGAGGGAGAGACAGCAGAGTCAGTCGAACCTCCTCCTCACGCTCCATCCCTCCCTCCCCCCACTGTCATCCACCTTCGCGCTGACGTCACAGACGCGTCATTGGTTAGTCCCACAACGTCATCACCGCAAAGAGCCGGAAGGGATGACTGACTTTACCAATAACCTGACGAGGATTTTCTTTTCTCAGGAGGGCAGCGCAATTTCAATCATACTACCTGCCCTTGGACTACGTATTTCCCAAAGTAACGCAGAGAGAGAGAGAGAGAGAGAGAGAGAGAGAGAGAGAGAGAGTATGCTGAACCCCTCTCCCCTCTTATTTGACGTACATTTGTTGTCTTTTCTCAGACTTGACCCAAAATCTCTCTCTCTCTCTCTCTCTCTCTCTCTCTCTCTCTCTCTCTCTGAAAACCCCGTCTGATGCCATTGTAACACTCAAGTGGCCTAAATACAAAGGCTATAAATATCGAGCATCTGCATCTAAAAATAATTAGTTTTCACTGGTCCATCCACATAAAATCATTGCCATAGTACATACACCTCGCACAGACTGACGAAAGCTACGGTAATAATATATAATAATAATAAAATATATCATGAAAACCGCAACCTGCGGTCTAGTTTTAAGACCACTAGAAATGAGCCTAATTGCACAAAAGCTGTATGTGTACCTCCTATTCATAAACAAACCGGTGCGGGTGAGTCATTTAAACATATCGTTCATTCGGCGGTCCAGGGGACGGGCAGTACAATAAAAAGTGTCTTGTTTCCCAATGACGCCGCCCAATTCTCAGAGAAGAGACTTGCGTACACAAAATGCGGATGTAGCTGTCTACTCATACATGAAGAAAATGCCCCACAATCAACACCTAACAAAAACTGCCGTCTTCTTTCGAAAAGATGACCTTTTAGTAGGATGGGGAAAACGTAAAGCTTACAGTGTACTTTGTTAAATACACTGTAGACGTGTCCCACTGAACTGCCCAACTTCTTGATTATATTTAGAAGCAATCTTCAGGGGGAGGCCGTGTGAGTGTCTAAAAAAGGAAACGGCAATCTCGTAAAACCAATTTTTAAAAAGCAAAATTCCATCACACACATATATCTCTGCAAAAACTACAATTTTGACAGCCTAAATCATTGCTGGAGTTTTGAAACATACCCACCGAGAAAGCTTTCTAAACGCATGAAAAGCTTTGGGTAAATGTCGCATTTTCAGAAACAGAATTTTCAAAGGAAACAAACCGACCAAAACACAATGCTACGCAAATCTTTGATCCCATACCAAATCGTACGCCAAAGCAAATAAACTGCTTGAAAGCAGAGTATACCACACAGAAAGAAATTCTATCAAGAGTCGTGGACAATTTGAAGTCCAGAAAGAAGAAGAAACAAAGAAAAACTTAAACTTACTGAGCATGACATCTAACAATCAAGAGGTAAACGCATCGGCAGTCACAAAGCGCAACATGACAGCCGGCAGCCAAAAGCGTGGCATCGTAAACAAACAGGCAACAGTCGTACAGAGTGGTGGTCAGCCAACCAAGTAAACAAGACAGAAGAAACGGTAAATAAAAAATAAAACATACAAGGTTTTAAATTATATATATATATATATATATATATATATATATATATATATATATATGTGTGTGTGTGTGTGTGTGTGTGTGTGTGTGTGTGTACATAATTATTTTATATGTATACATATAAAGTATTCATATGTACATTTAAATATTTAATATGTACTCCTTGTACAATCAATTCAACCCTACAAGCAATCGTATCAGTTATCTAATAATAATCTAAAAGAAAGCGAAGAGGCAGTGCACAATCAAAAGTAAAAATTTCGAACTAAATCGAGAAACTTTAGTGTCACTTCGGGGGAAGTCGAAGAATCATAAAGGAAGAAAATCATTAAAAGGTACCTACCTATCCCGGAAGTTGAATGGGCTACGGTGCAACACACCATTAATACGTATAGATACTACAATGTTGAGAGAGAGAGAGAGAGAGAGAGAGAGAGAGAGAGAGAGAGAGAGAGAGAGAGCTATCATCGATTAGCACCCAAATTAAATCTAGCGGAAGCCAATCGACTGACTAATTGGAAATAATCGGCGCAGCTAATCAATTCGACTCCGCTTTTATGGGAACCAATTAAATGCGGGCAATCAAGTGGGAAAAAATTAATAATAATGAAAATAAATGAATGAAATGAGAAAATGATAAATGATTATTATGGCATATGCGTCAGCATATAAGGAGTCGGAACCGATATTGTGAACAAAAATACAGCGGAAAAGAAGTTTTAAAAATACACCACGATGACTAAAATCCATATTCACTATTCACGCTCTAAGACGACAATCTTCATCACGCTCTTCACCATAAAACAAAAATTCAATAAAAAAAAAAAAAAAAAAAAAAAAAAAAAAAAAAAAAAACAGTAAGAGACGTAATTCTAACACGACGCGAAAAAGACTCAAGTGACTTCATTGAGAGCGAGATAGAGAGAGGAGAGAGAGGAGAGAGGGAACAGAGGAGAGACGAGGAGAGAGAGACGAGAGAGAGAGAGAGAGAGAGAGAATTTCGAAGCCCAGAAATGACCCGGAGTGTCAGATCAGACATTTTAATGACTGTGGTCATAATCTTATTTTCCTTCTCCAGTTTTCTTATTCCTTCTTTCAACTCCCATTAATGAGTCCACATCCTTGATAAAACTTGACTCCGTGACTTGGGAATTGCACACCGACCTTTTCGGAGATTCACGCGCCTTCGCTTTAAGGCCAACACTTTACAATGCAGGTGATAAAACGCTGCTGAGCAATCTCTCTCTCTCTCTCTCCTACGACTACTACTACTATATACTATAAGCTCGAATTATATTACATTAAATTCATTTCCTACTAATGATCTCCATTCAATTTTATATCGAAATGCACCGTCAATATGTCAATCTTCAAGATGGCAACGTCATTCTCCAGCAGATCTCTTATCGGGGTTTTTACTTCTAGAATTTCTTAGATCCATTCCCTAGACGGAAAGTTTTCATTGGCTGAACTTGATCAGATGGTAAACTTACGGAATCGGACAAGAACAACGCTCCTAAATAATCAATTTTTTCTTGGATAGGATTTCATTTGAACAAACACTTCCCGTAGGGAAATAAATTAATATCAACAATCACAATGTATAAACTATAACAACAGTAGTAGTACAAGAATGAGGTCGTAATAACCATTATGAAACGAACATGTTAAGAGGAAATCGTAACGGCGCCTTCACAATACAGAGAAGAAATAATGTCTTTTGCATGAATAAACCTACTACTCCGAAACTCTTCCCAAAACGTTAGGGGAAGGATGAGGGAAACTCGTAGGAATGGATTCAAGAGACGGCGGTGAGGAGAGAGAGGGAGGGAGACTCAAATTCTTGGAAAAGGGGGAGGTGGTGTGTGTGAGGCAACAGGTGTTTTGAGAGAGAGAGAGAGAGAGAGAGAGAGAGAGAGAGAGAGAGAGAGAGAGAGAATACTTCCGCAATTGTATTAACCCTCCCTCACATCCCCCGTTCCCCGACACCCCATCCCACTGGAACACCAAAAGAACGTGACGTCTGGTAATTTCAACGCCTTCAAGGCACGAATCCAACCTCTTTACCATGACTTCTCTGGTAAAGCTTGTGTGTGTGTGTGTGTGTGTGTGTGTGTGTGTGTGTTGTGTAAAAGAGCTCGTCCCCTTTACCAGTTTTACCGAAAGTAAAGGCGCTGACGCACATCAAATACAATCAAATTCACTATATATGTACACACGTTTATAACCGTTAACACACCTTATCTTCAATAACAATAATTATAACACCTTCAAATCATTTAGGTGCACCCTCAAAACAATTCAGATATATTACAAAGGTTTCTCCTACACCCATATCAAATTAAAAATTGCCATTAAGGACTCTGGTATGTCAGTTGGTATACATTTTATATAATCAAAATGTTATTGCCGAAGCATAAGCTGATTTATAAATGTACTGTATCATATCAGTTGATGGGCAGCTAAGAACGAACTCAGGATATGTGTATGTGTTTGAAAATGTTCTATGAAAGCTTTCCCTTTTACACGCTGCCAGTATTGTGGTGTAGATATACTGGCAAGGAAATGGAAGCAAGAACACACAAAATGCACTAGAGAGAGAACAATGGGGCAAAAAAATAAGCAAGGTAAATAGTATTATTATTATTATTATTATTATTATTATTATTATTATTATTATTATTATGAAGTGCCTCAAAGTTCTGGGTAAACAAAGCCTATGCGAACTGTTAGCCCCGAGCACGCAGATATTAAGCTCCTGGTATACGTATATTAGGTACTGAGAATTACTCTACCCCCTCATTATTAGCATTCACAACAGCACACATTTAAAACAGACTAAGTTCCCGGAAGGCTTTCCCCAAAATAAGCAGCAAATGGGTGAATAACGGGCAAAGGTGTATCCACACAAGGCTGACACTAACCAAACACCGAACTTGGATAGGAAGCCTACGTAGGCCTAGGGAGTCATCCTAAAGCACTGAGAGGCTTACACAACCCGACAACCAAACAAGCACAAAGATTTCCAAGCCTGTTCTCCGGTATCTAGTACTTCCGTTAACAATGAGTAGGCCTACGGAGTCTTTTAGGCCTACACGCCACTCGCCATTCCCTTCCAGCACCGGTTGGTTCAATAACTTTAAAAGCCACGAGGTCCGACCCATTTGCTTGTGTGTTCAGTCCGGAGAGGGGGGGAGGGGGGAAGGATAAGGAGGACTCTCATGGGTGTGATAACACCGCTGTGTAAAAATCAAATGTGAAAATAACAGCAGAAGTGAAAAGAGCAGAAAGAACACCGAAAGAAAGTACTACCACCTAACTGCAACGGTCGTCATTCTCACTCCTTTAACAGTTTGAGGGAAGGCGACGCCTTTTCAAGGTCGTCTTTTACAACTCCTTGATCGTGAAACCTCGGGACTCGACAGACAAATAATGAAATAAAAGCAGACAAAAACTATGTAAATAACAATAAAACAAGGCTGATACAGAAATACACGAAGGTCAGAATAAACTAAAGACACTACGACAATACCAAGATAACCCGTCCATAACCATTTTTACTTTTAATGATACCAACTGAACTGCTAGGAAAGACGATTAACAAATACAACTACAGCATTCATCACAATAATACCGGCACAACATTACTTAACAAAAACCTAGAATTACGTCAAAAATACACAAATATTTAGGGAGGTTATAATATTGTTTATTATTGCCACAAAGATTACAATGCTGAAATAAAGGCGACCATTTTCCCTTCTTGTACAAAAACTGAATACTTCATCTTTACTACCCTATCGCTGCTGACACTACAGACCACAATCGACTTGGAGATCAAGACTCCATGAGCTTGATAAACTCTGTTTATTCTATCCAGCGGTTTGACAGGTTATCTGGCTGCTGTACCCTGCGACATAGTTTCAACTGAAGGACTGCATGAGAGAGAGAGAGAGAGAGAGAGAGAGGTGCATTGGACTGACTTCCGTCTAACCCACGGCTGCGAGTGTTGCCCTTGGGACTCTCTCTCTCTCTCTCTCTCTCTCTCTCTCTCTCTCTCTCTCTCTCTCTCGAAGTACAATCAAGCAAGGTGAGTCGGTACAATAAACTCGTTTCTGAAAAGAGGCGGAAACGTCTGGACTAGCCGCACTTCACCTAAAGTCATACTTTAAGTTAAAAGGTTTGCACGATCTACCAATTTCTCCAAATGTGCTCTATTATCCCTATATCTACATATAATCAAAGACAAGGTTCCCTGGCATTTAAAAATCTACATACATGCAACTTTGTGAAGATACACTCACCTTATCAAGCCAGAATTTCTATGATTAACATATTAGCTATTCAAATTAGTAAGAAAGTACATTATCTGTATTTTTTTTTTTCTATTGCAAATTTCTCTAAACCCAACATGGTTCCCTGTATCGTAACAGTTATCCCTTTAGTCCAATGACAGCAAAGATAAACAAAGAACATTCTTTAGATAAACTTCATAAAGAGGCATAAAATACATAAAATACATTTCGGTCTCAAAATGAAACCGGTTCCTCCTGAGGATTACAGGAATTGGTACACTGGACTGGAAAACGTACGCGAAATTAGCTGCAAAATTGTATGCAACCTCGTGACAAAAGCACTGTCGTATATATGGCTTCTTCATACAGATTCATCCTCAACTTATTTCTCAATGGATATATTTTTTTTTTATGGCAATAAGAATGATCTTCCAGTTCCAGGTCTAATATTTAGTCTATCCTGTCGGCCCTTACTTGGTCTATCTGAATGGCCACTTTTTTGCCTGATATAATTGACAGCTTTCAAGAATAACTTTCATTTTTTAAGGTCATAACGGTTTCTTAATACACGCCTGTAAATACTCCTTGAATGTCCCCAAGTATGTGCTTGAAGACATTCCTATGCTCTCGCAGGGGGATAGTGCCATCTGTGCACCGTACGAGGTGAAATGTAGGCATTACTAAAGGTTCTTTGCAGTGTTCCTTCGGCCCCTAGCTGCAGCCCATTTAATTCTTTTTACTGTTCCTCAATTCATATTCTTTTTCTTACATCTTACTTTCTACCTTCTATCAATTGCTTCATAGAGCAAACGTGAGGTTTTCCTCCTGTTGCACCTTTAAATCCTTTTTATTCTCAATTTCCTATTGAGCGCTGAATGACCCAAAGGTCGCAATACTTAGTTTTGGCCTCAAGCTTATATTCCATTCCAAGTATGTACTACTCAAGTTTTGACAACCGCAGGTACAATAAAAATGTTAAGATGCTCAATTATGTCGGCATACAGAAGGAACATACCGTAAACAAAACTACTCAATGCCTTCGTAAAAAAATTATATAATAGGTATATATTTTCTTAAAAAATCACAGTAGATGCACGTGACTTCATTAATAAGTGAATGCCAAAGGAAAATGATGGACAGAAATCCAAGCGTTTTCGTCTTAACTAAGACACTGTCAAGGAACGAATTAAATAGCACAGTTGGAAAAGAAGTCACCAGGTTTATTGACGCTGAGATTAAAGCTATTTATGATATTGCCTCGAAACTTAAATACCCAAGGACTTCTGTAGATGTGGTATGGAAGAGAGCTAGAAAAACATTATTTAACTATTGACAAACTTGAATTTACTAAGCATAACATTCTAAAAGTACAGTATGATGAAAGCTTTTTAGAAATTCCCAGAATTTTAAAGCTTTTTAACATAAATGTTGTTTTCAGTAATATTATTATTAAGAGTTTAGTAATAAAAAAAATTCTCCTAAAAATGTTCCTGACTGCATATATGAAATCCCTTGTAAAAAGTGTGATATAATATATTACGGACTAATCCGAAATTCCCTTTCATAACGAATCAAACAGCACCAATATTCTGTTCAAACTGGACAAATATCGAATGCATTATTCATACATATGACAATTTAGATAATCCTGTTAAAAGGAGTCAAGCAAGAGCTTTAATCCCAAGTAATGACACAGTTAAAAGGAATATCATTGAATCTTGTTCCATGAACTCAAATAATAGAAGTGTTCTAAATTTAAGTCTTTAAACTCGATACCTTCATAATGAAAAAAGTTGTAGTAGATAAATATATGCAACAAAATTAATAAATTCAGTTTTATACATGTTTTTGGAATTTTTATGGCTCCGTTTTAGTTTCTCTTATGGTTAAATCTATGTTAAGTTTGTGACCGTGCGATATCTGATAAGCCTGGATTATCTCTTTGATTTTTACTATTTTGACAATTCACTATCTGGTATTCTTGATCCTTCTGTTCACCTGGTAACTTTCTTTCCAGCTGTATTTCATTCGTTCCTAAACAATGTCTTAGTAAAGACGAAAGCGCTTGGATTTATGCCTATCATTTACCTGTGGTATTCGCTTACTATTATATATATATATATATATATATATATATATATATATATATATATTATATATTATATATATATATATATAGGGTATAAAATACTAAAACTATCCGCAAAAGTTACACAAAAATTATGCCAGTCAGTTGGCCATCTACCCATCCGTAGGCTCTCACCGTAGGCTCCTGTGTCCCCTCGTCACACCAGAAATGGAAAGCAGGTGGGAGGGAAGTTCTTAACGAAACTAACCTTGTGGGATATATTTTAATAAATGAATGACGTCATATATTCTCCAAGAACTTGGAAGCGAGGGAATAACCGCTTAGGAAAACAAGCGTCCTAAAATCTCCGTGGGGCATACCAAAAGAGGTATACTTGGCATTTCACATAAAACACACGCACTTTCCCTTGACTGATGGCTTGGGAGGGGGGAAGGGGCTTACATTCAAGGAGAACTGTCGTCGCAATGCGAAAGGTCTCATAAAAACCACCACATATGCGAAGGTATCACAGGCGAAAAAGAGAGACCAAATTTATGTTAGAAAAATGTCTTCCGGTATCGTTTACAATACAACTCAATTCAATCATTCAAAACACCTTAGCACCATTGAAACTCAGAATATATTAAAATGATAAATAAAGTTCAAAGAGGCGATTTCTACACAACAACCAATACTGATGAACCTGAACATAGAAAGCCTATACTAAAAGCCAGGAGAAAATAATATATACCGTTAAATCAATCTCCACCACTCCAGCAAACTCCCAGATCCACGAGGAGCTTTCCTCATATAAAGAAAATGTTGAAAATGCAGGCCATCCTCTACACTATACTGTCCGATAAAATCATGCATAATAAATCCTGAAGTCAAAGTCCCCTTGCCTTCCTCACTAGCTTCTAAAATACTTGCTGGCTCATCTAATGACCATAACTGTTCATAATTAGACTAGGATTTTTTACTTCAAAAAGAATACAACAAATACACAGGAATGAATAACAGTGTTATTTTTCATTGTACGATAGATGCTCGAATGGAAATGAAGGTTTCTCTATAATGCTCAACAGGCCCTGCCCCCAAAAACAAAAGCAGGTTCACACACACCTCAATATTCAGAAAGATTTGTCTTCAAAGTAGTTTTTTCCTCTCTCGCATTTATTGTACTTCTCAATTCCTGGTTCTCATTTTCTCTCTTTCCATACTGTCATCATACAGCTTCTCCTTAGAGAAATGTGCGCACGTTGCAAATATATAACATTACTAACCTATTTAGACTCCGTTAGATGAACCAGCTTGTTCGTAATAATAATGAGTAATTTGTTCCAAAAGGTCCACAATAATATAAACGTTAAAATTGTTTGCAAAACTTTATAAGAACTTTACAATAGCTTTCGAACCTTTCTCTGGGTTCATCTTCAGAGAAGCACTCGAAAGCTATTGTAAAGTTTTTATATAGTTTTACACGAAATTTTGACGTTTATATTACTGTGGACCTTTTGGAACATTTTATGAACTCTCGTGATACAGAGTTTTCCCAAATGACTAATTTATTCAATACTCTTCATCCAGATCTTACAAAACACTGAGCAAAGTGTAAAATGACAGTAACAACACCATCATCGGAAACTATTTCCCTGAGGAATTCAAATTTCCTATAATAATTCTCTCGTAAGGAACAGTTAGATCAGTCAGCACAAAAACCACTGCGTCTAAGCAACCACGCCCCCTCCACCCCCCTCCCATATTCCCTCACCTCAAGCAACAGCTGCAAGCAATTACAAGTTCGGAACAAGCCCACGAAAACAATCGTTACATACCACAACTTACTTCAAGAAAATGACTTCCCCAACTTACTTGTAAGCACGTATGTACGTGCGTATGTATGTATGTTTGGAATCCAGATTCCATGCCGATTACCTCATTTATGTTTTATAAATCAACCGTTCTGGATCAAAAGCGAACGGAGATCCTGCACATTCAATGGAGTTTGCACATAAACTGGACATCTGTCTGTATGTAAAATAAAGGATCTTCGTCAAATACAAAGACAGTCCGTTCCAAAACAATACAACTCTAAAGGAAATCACAGCACATTTAGGGACCATAGAATGAAGAACTCACGTTGAAAATCTGGATTCTCCGGAGAGCTAACCAAGAAGACTTTACAAACTCATTGTCTTATACCAAACGCGATCAAAATTAAAATGAAATAACGGAACAATTGACGGTCCAAATTACCCTCCTGGGGCTACTTCATGACAGACGCTCTGTATTTTCTACTGCCCAACCTTGGCAAGTGCACCACCACCTGGTTTAGAATACTGTGCTTCATCGAACTGGATGACCTATGGACATGAATTACAATATTACTCCAGCTGGCTGGAAGCAAAGTTTCTATTTATGGCCTCTTCCCTGAACTCATAAGCGGTCTACATTTCTTACTCTTTTCTTTCTTTCTTTTTTTGAGGTTGGGGGACGGGGAAGGCCTACCAACAAGGTAACTTCTTGAGCTTTTCCCCTCCACATTTTTCATTATTTCTAAACGAGCGTCCATACTTTCTACAGCTATTTTCCAGGCCTAAAAAAAAAATCAGAACCATCCATGACTGTGCACTTCGTAGGCCACGGAACATAATAACATTCCTAAGAAATTCATTTCTTCTGCCTTCGGATACTGAGTCATTTCGAGGAACTTTTCCTGATATCCTGAGACCTTCGTTTGGCACCTTAGTGACGTTTTATGGTGTTGAGCCAAGGTGGTCTTCCGCGCGGCGTTGAAGGATGGGCTTTGCAATGTATCATGTCAAAATCATAGTTATTTCGAGATGAGCGAAGGACTCACATCTGCTAACAACCATACCTCTGCCGTTAGCGCAAAAGAGCGTAAGTATGCACGTGAGAATGATTACAGTGTGGTCCGGGATAAGATTCTTTTAACACAATGAATAATAGTTTTATCTACTGAAACTTCTTTCCCGTACTTTTGGAATAACTAGTCTGTCTCGGGTCTCCGACCGGGCCTAATGACATCTTTCAACTCTTGAGTATCGTTCTGAAGAATTATTTACTGAATAATACCTCAACTTATTTGGACATGTGTTATACGTGTGTGTGCACATCAACCATCAAAAAACAAAGTCAAGAGATTCCAGACATGCCTTTATCACCTTCAATATAATCCACGACATGATGCAACTGGTCACTACTGCCATACTAACACAAACCGACATAGGAACTCGACCTGGCTCTTCTGATTCGATTCCCTGGCAAGAGGTGACGTCAAGAATTTCAAATGGCTAGTTCGAATAGTGACCGGATCCGGAAGGGAGGAAGGGAGGGAGGGAAGAGGGAGGAGAGGGGGTTTAATAGGTCATCACCCGATCCCGTCGGTTTAAAAACCATTCGACAAGCGTTCTCTTCTCCAAGACTTACGGTATGTTCCACGAACCCCGGGGTTCCCCTCCCTTTTTTTCTCTCTATCTATTTGTATGTATGACTCTCTCTCCCCCTTGCCTTGATAAGCCGACGATAACCCACACTTGCAAGAAATCCTCTGGGATGAATACTCAACGCTCCTCAATACGGATGGCGGCGGTGGTGGGGAGAGAAGGGGGCGGGGGAGGAGGGTGTGCGAAGTTATCTTGAATCCCCAATCACATGTCGAAGGAAAGCAGGAATGTGAGAGGTGTCAGACCAGTGCCACACTAGAAAGGAAAACGAGAAACACTCCAAAATCAGGAGACCATGAACATCACCGCTATTGGTTTGGAGCGAAAACCAATCCAGTATCCTTGGGAAAGTTGGCAAAAAAAAAAAAAAAAAAAAAAAAAAAAAAAAAAAAAAAAAAAAAAAAAAAAAAAAAAAAAAAAAAAAAAAAAAAAAAAAAAAAAAAAAAAAAAAAGTTCGAACTTCAGATATCACGTAGATGCTTAGCAACCAAAATTCCTAGCCTTTTGTAGCAAATGAAAATGGCATGGCATACATAACGGCCCGATATTTATCATTCTACATATTTTTTCTTCGTGTTACCGGGAACATAATGATCATAATTCACGAGTAAAAAATCTGCGGGCACATGGTATACCTCTCGCGACGCTTCCACACGTGCCATTCTTCGAGGAGGCGCACCTTTGAAACCGAGAATTTGGCGAAGATCAAATAGAAAACGTGTTATCATCTATCAACTCAT
>NC_061092.1:47954561-47999561 GCF_015104395.2 Macrobrachium nipponense | reverse complement strand
TTCACGATAATTTCATGTCTCAAAACTCAGAAAATATCTATCATATAATTCAAACCTGTAAGAAATATCACGTGTAACCAAATTTCGGAAAAACAGCTGCGAAACATTTGTTGAAATTTTTGTTCACTCATCATCCATGCGTTTGACACAAATAAATCATCATCCAACCTTTGTTCAAATATTAGAATAATAAAAACGCACCGCCAACGTTATCACACAGTGCTTTGAGCTAAACAATGTACAAAAAAAATGACAACCAATGCATAACAGGGATCAAATCTCTATAACCATTACGAAAATAGTGCCAGTTGTGAATTCAAAAACTTGTTGGCATGAAAATCAGTTTAACACTACTCGGCAACGTTATGTTCAGTCTGAGATTTTGGACGATACAAAAAGAATCATACTGCCGCAGATCTGAGCATGACTGTACAATCAAAAGAAAAAAGAAATGATAAATAAGCGATACACGGAAGAGGATTTGACTGATATATCAACTGAATAACAACAGAATGTATTAATCACTGAAATGACGGGTTTTCAAATATCAAAACTGAAGAAACTTAGGAGATGGAAAACAACGGCCGCCATGAAATCACTGTAGAAATAACTTTAATTTAATGTAAAATACACGAACGAAAAGAGTGTCCATCTGAAAGGCTCACCCTTGGGGTCATAAGAAAACGAAGGCTGATGACAGGGAGCGGAGATTGAAAAATAAAAGAAAAAAAACCACACCAAGAAAGGTGACCTGAATTAACAAACTACCGAGGCACTGCACTTACGGCCTCAGTGATACCGACATAATGCTTAAGAGATGAACAGCCTAGTTTCAGAAAAGGTAGGAGTTGCACAAATTAATTCGAGATAGATTATGCAGTGTTGTTTCGAATGTAAAAATCCAACCAGCGGCTTGTATTGATTTAAGAGAATGAGTTTCACGGCAACCAAATGTCAATATTAAGGAGAGTCTCGCGTTACCATCGTGTTTAAACTATCCATGAACGGCGCAAGAGCAAATATAAAGTTGATGGAGTCTTATTACGAGAATTTGCAGTGAATAGATGACGCTACGTGGATTCTGTGATGAACAAACCGGTTGTATAAGGAAGAAGTTTAAACTGGAGTAACGACAGAAACAACAGACTTAAAACTATGCATATGATGCTATTTCAATCAGCTTTGTGAACCATAAGGTTCACAAAGCTTGCTAACAAGATCGGGAGATGTGAATCAATAAGCAGCTAAGAAAAACAGAAGTATTAAGGACAGATTAAGCACAAAGCAAAGCGATGAGGCCGAGTCTTTCAAAGATTAGCAACAATATCCAATCCAGCTTCTCCTGAGGTGGACTTTGGAAAGTCTAAATAAATGACAAATCAAACACAGGGCAGCTGAATAAATGTTGACACCAAACAGACTGTAATTGCAAACTTGAAGATTTCCCATCAGTCTAGTATGATTTGTAATGCTACACCGACATAAATGACCATGAAACTGTGTCCAAAAGATCTAGCTAAATTTTAAAAAATAATGCTTTAAGAATATGAGTCACATGACAAGTTTAAGGGCAAAAATTTAACATCAGGGAATCTACAGAATTGCAATGTGAATGGTGGAATTTCACACACACACACACACACACACACACATATATATATAAATTGATATATATATATATATATAATATATATATTAATCTATATATATATATATATATATATATATAATATATATAATGAATAAATGGTGGAATTTCACACACACACACACACACACACGGTGGTGGAGTGGGTAAAAGCTTCACTGACGTTCCTGGATTTGTATGGTGTCCTGGGTTCGTGCCTGGGCGCCGACAATTCTATTATCGCCTAATAAAAATTCCCCTTCGGCTAAGCATATATGAAAATATATTAATTCCGAGGTAGAGTGAATTAGATATTAAAAGACATTTGTAGCTCGATGTATGTATATGAATCACGGTAATGTGATATGACTTTTATATATATATATATATATATATATATATATATATATATATATATAATATAGATAGGTAATGGATAAATCATACATATTACATTAAGCATCACCTGCGGGGCCAATAGTGTAAATAAATAAACGAACGAACGAAAAGAGCGTCCACCTGAAAAGAAAGACTCACCCTTGGGGTAATCCTCCAGGAGTAGATGAAGATGCCCGAGTTTACAGTAAGTCTTGGGCTCGATGCTAAGGCTGTTATCAGCCGTGTTGTGCGTCGTGGAGGGGGCGTTGTCATTATTATTATTGTTGTTGTTGTTGTTGTTGTTATTGCCGTTGTTGGGGTTGATGCAGTCCTCGACATCCCCGAAGCTCTCCTCCAACAGAGTAATGTCCGTTGTGGTCTGAGAGGGGGGGACGCTGGAGGGGGTGGTGGAGGAGGTGGTATTGGGGCTGAAGAGGTCCGTCGTCTCCTGCTTGATGGAAGGAGGCGACGAAGACGGGGGCTTCTTGGGGCTGATCGAATCGGACTCCACGCCATCGTTGTTGTTATTGTTGTTGTTGTTCTTGTTGTTGTTAGCCTGGATAATCAGGGACTCGAGGTAGCGGACAGCTTTCAGCACGAGAGCACGCTTCCGGCTGTTCCCTGCCTCGTTCAATTTCACAAAGCCAAACTGACGGCTGTAGGGGAGAGAGAAACCGTGTGAAGGATGAACAATTTGTGATCACAGACAACACATAAATTATAATATATATAACAATAATAAATCAGCAACAGCTAATGATGCCAGCCAGGTTACTTTCTCGAGAATCAGAGTACTTTAATTATCACATAATGAGATGATTATGCATCAATCACTGTTATGCCTCTTATCAATACTACAAAACTGTAAATAGTAATATATATTATAAAAAAGTAATATACAAAGGGTGCATGTACATGGATGGAGAGAGAGAGAGAGAGAGAGAGAGAGAGAGAGAGAGAGAGAGAGAGAGAGAGAGAGAGAGAGAGAGAGAGAATCTGAAACCATCAACTGCAAGTATTTAAAACAAGGGATTTCTAAAGGAAGGAAGGATCCTCTGCGACAACAACAGCAGCACAACCACACTCACTTTCACCTCGCAAGAGGAAGCTGAAAGTGCGAAAGCAAATTTGCAGCACATTATATAAATCTCATTATAATCCCTCTCATCTTGATGTCGATGACGACATAATGGACAGCAGGAACATGCCCTCACTACCCAAAAACCCAAGGGAACTACGTGAGTTTATAGGGTCATATAAACAGGGAAAAAAAGCAATTCCCTTAACTTGTCCTACTTCCCCCACCCTCAATCACCCGACAATTCTTTCTGCATGCGCGAACCATCTCAAGATATTCTGATCCATTCTTCTACATACAATGACCATTTTTTAGCATTTCTACATGCAGTATATACCTCCGTTTCTCACCATATCAATTCTTTTTACACCACTTACTATAAAGCGTCAATGTCTCTTGCACTCACATTCACAACCCATCCGCCAATTCATTCAAGAAGAACTGGCTCCACGGTCCTTTCAAAATATACACTTTGGCGTCTTTTGATGGCCCAAATGTTGTCTTTCCAGTGTTTGCATACACCCTCCTACCTTGCTGGCTTAAACTATTCGGTGGACTACCGCATTCCCATCCTTTAAACATCTGTTAAGACTTATTTCCAAATACGCTACAATCTAATAAGCTCCATTCTTCCGCCATCTACCTCAACATTCACAGCTTCATCTGCATGGTTGACATTTCATCTTCCCACACTTACTCTCTCGCAAACACTTTCAAACTCATTTCCTATTGTCTTTTCAATCTCTCTTCACCATCTAGGTACTACTATATCAGCAATGTGCCATCTGCTTATATCAACCATTCCATACTCGAGCCCCCGAACTCATTTTCTCAACACCGAACTTCACAGCCACATCCACTGTCGTTTATGACACTTCACACCACTCCCTCAGTAGGCATTAAGAAGTCTCAAACACAGGATAGATAATATAGTATACACTCTTGTCGCGGACCTGCTCTTATACCAAGACAACTCTCCATCATATACATTCTAATCAGTTTTAATTATTTATCTTCCACTCGATACATTCTCAGAACTCTATATGGCCTCTGTCGAATTGATCAGGTTCTCAACTTCTCCTTTTCATCATTGTGGATATTTATAATACACGTGCGCCTGGTAAAAAGAAAAGCGACCAGTCGATTCTATACACACACACAATATATATATATATATATTATATTATATATTATAAATAATATATATCTATATATATATATATATATATATATATATATGTTGGATGCACTTAGAGGCTGCTACAAGTCCGTTTCTGCTCCCACAAAGGAGTCAGTTTCCGAACAAGATGCAACCTATCGAATCCAGAGTTATCTAGTATCCGTAATCAGTCTATTACCTGTTGCTCCCGCTTGGACATCGGTGATTTCAAAATTATTGGATCGGCCAATAAAGATGATGAGCTTTTAACATTGGAATAAAAACCAATGTACCGCATTTAAATACCCAGTCCTCGCCAGTTCAGTTGTTCATAACCTATAACTACTTGTCTGTTTACTTCAGTTCTGTCTCTTGTATAGTTTTGTGTTTTCCCCCCGCTCTGTCCTTCAGTCACTCTCGAACTTTTACTCTGGTAGGTTGTCTCTTCAACCTAGTGTTTTATTGTACAGTAATCTTTATATTTCAAACGTTTTTGTGTTTTAGTGTTCAATTTTTAAATAGTGTATATACCGTGCTTTATTAGTGACAAGTCTTATGTGTGTGCATTTTTATCAACTCCCCAGCCTTGAAGATGCATCGAAGCGATGTGAAACGTCGGCACTAAATCTTATGTATGCTGAGACATGCCTTCACCTCTCCGCCTTGTGATATTTGTAGGGCTTGACACCCCGCTCCCCCCCCCCCCCCCCCCCCCCCCCCCCGGCTTCGTTTATGGTATTTGTTTGCCGGGTCAACTGGAACAATAGTTTAACTATGAAGGTCATTTCACCTCTGTTGTCCAAAAGAGGTGCAAGGAAGGTGACGACAGACTGCTAGTCAGCTTTAGACCATTAAAGGTATTCGGACCTGGTGAGTCGGTTAAAGGTCTAAATGGGCTTGGACAGTCGTAAGCAGCACAGGGGACCTGTTGATTGGGTCAGGCGTCAGTAACTGCATTGTGTTTTGGGGCTCTGGACCTTCAGGGGTACGTACGAGCACGGTCTAGGTATACCTAGACCGTGCATACGAGTATCATCATGTTCGGCAGAGACAGCCTCGGTGTGTGTCACGATTTTCTTAGTGAGCTGTCTCATGCACCATTACTGCAGGGGGTCTTCACACCCAAGGTTATTTTATTCCAGTGTAGCCGGGGGGAGGAGGAGGAAGTTTTCGTTTTGGGGGCATTTTTTATCAATTAGCTTCGCGAGTGGTTTTTTTTTAATGTCCTTTTGTTGGTTTTTATTGTATATAGTTTGATAAAGTCCTTTGTAACAATACACCTTTTATGGTTGCCTGTTAATAATGACGATTCAGTATGTTGACCGTTTATGGTTTGCAGTCACAGTAAACTTCGTGTTTACAACGAGCCTAAACTATTTAATTGTATAGTGTAGCGAGGCTCCTTCAATGGTTGTCGAGTCATTTCTGCGAGTATAAACTTCTGATTTGCCGACTAATGTAAACTTAAGAATATTTGCCGTCCTTTAGGGATTTTCTTTTAACAAATATAGTACTGACTGGATGGCGTTTTCCTCCAACAATTAGAGTAGTTTCTTTGGTTTTATCTGATGCCCCCAGATTTTTATAATGACCATATTTCGTTTTATTTTTTACGCTACTGTTTTTGCAGTGTAAAAAATTAACCTTAGGAAATAAAATTGACGGAAACTGTTGTTACTAAATTTAAGGTATCTTGCTGCCTCCTCCTCATCCTTCGTCGGCCTGAAGTGCTGCCGGATTTTGTCCATATATATATTTTCTTTTTTTGAATTAAAAGAACCTGAAGAACCCAGAGGGGGTTAACATAAAATATTATATAGATATATATAATCATATATCATGCTGTTCGGATTTTTTAATACACGATAAAAATAGACCACGAGACATTAGCCCCGGGCAGAACGTGACCCTTTACAGCTAGTAAATTTAGTTAAGTCGAATGACGGTCTGCGTACACAATTCGGCTCTTCAGTCAATAAAAAAAATACGACTTACGTAATAGATTAGTCATAAACTTATGAACCATAAATATTCGTTATTTGAGACCACCCCAAAAAACTGGCTAAAAAAAAGTCTGAAGGTCTAACTACACTTGATGTAACTTTTGAGACTACTTACTTTTGAGAATTTATATATAACTAACAATTGCGAGTGCTAACTACACTTGGTTTAACTTTTGGCTCTAGGCTAACTCTTGATTTGTTCTAACTACACTTGGTGTAACTTTTGACTGTCATCTTATTTTTGAGAAATTGTAAGAGAAGTTCTAACTGCACTTGGTGTAACTTTTGACTCCCATCTTACTTTTAAGACCTATCTAATGAAAAGTGTCGGCAATGCCCAAAGGAAGTTAGGTATTCTGCGTAAAGCCCCTTCCACGCGAGAGGCAACTGCATGGCGGGCAGACAGTATTAAGCCCCATCCACACGGTCGAGCATTGCTCAACGAACTCTGCTCGATGTGACGTCAGAAGCGCAGATACAGAGAGTCAAGTTCTAACTTTCCCCGCTTCTGACGTCACATCGAACACAGTTCGTCGAGGAAAGCTCGACCGTCTGGACGGGGCATTATATGAAACTGTTCTCTGGTGTGGATGTCTTCCTCTGCCAGAGATTTGTCTCTTCTGGACCTGTAGTGGATCGTCGTGGTGGTAGGTTTCTTGTTTCCTAACTTGTCAAATTTTCTTGTATTACATTAAAAACTGACCCTTTACCCCTTTTTCTAGCCGAGGCATCCCGATTTGCTGAGAAGCACCATTATGCAGTACATGTGCCTCATGCTTCGCTGTCTTACTTCTCAGTTCCTTTATTCCTCATAGCGTCGGACTGTGGAACAGTCTCCCTGAGGAAGGGTGTTGTCCAATTGGAAAATCAACAGTTCAAGCGAAGATACAACGCATGACTACCATAGGCAATTCTTGTATTTTATCAATTACTTATATTTCATATACTTATTTTTGTATTTCTTTTCTAATAACTGATCTCTTCTTTCTGTATTTATTACCTCCTGTTACTTCTTTCAAATGAACACCATATTCTTTGGAAGCTTGAATTTCAAGACAATGGCACCTGTGGGCTTGTTCCGTATGAACAAGTTTTATCTTCTGAATATAATAATAATAAAGGATAACCTAGTAGACCACACAAAAATAAAGTCCTCTGCATCTACCTGCATGATCAACAGCTAAATCAAGGCTTTCGAAAGAATGTAGTACATCAAATGCAATGATACGATAGTGTTTCGCCTACTCCGTGTTTTATTTACGACCATCAGAAAATAAACTCATCATCTACGGCCACATATTAAATCACAGCGTTTTCAATCACAGAATAAATGTTAAATCCTCAACAGCCTAACAAACAATCAACTCGCAACCCTAATTACTTCGAAATTTCCATGCGTTCAACTCTGCCTTCATTACAACACGTAAGATGCGAAACTCTATAGAAAAAAGGTGAATGGTCAAAATAGATCAAGAAAAACTCTCAATCGGATAAATTTTACGGGGGTTTAACATCAGTCCTCTGAGAGAGAGAGACGATGATCATGAATAAAAACTAATAAACCGTTACAAAAATAAATTGCATTGTTCAGTACTACGTAACTTAAGATCTCTGAGCATGAGTCACTCTCAGAGAGAGAGAGAGAGAACCACATTTTCCTAAATCACGGTGACTTATTTAAGAGACGAGCGCATGGTGTAAAGGACCATCGTCGGCTTTGACCATTTGCTGATGCTGCTCCACCTCAGAATTTAACGAAGTGAACGAAGACTGCATATGTCTACGATAAAACTGAATACTATACTACAGAGTGATGCAATTTGATCGTTAAGGAAGGGTCATCGACAAAACTACCTGATGCCATTTGATCGTTAAGGAAGGGTCATCGACAAAACTACCTGATCTATATAAAACTTTTCATTTCTCTAACATTGCAGCATTAATCATTTGAAAAAAAAAAGTCAAACAAAAAACTTACATATATACTAACTATTTTAACCATGTGCCCAACACACATTTAATGCCTCAAAATTAGCATCTTTCTAAAAGAACAACAACATACCTGGAGACGAAGTACAACCCATGATCAATATTCATTTACGTTATGAAAATATTTTACATAACTTAGCCAGATCGGTCCTGTGTTTCGAAAATCTCCGTCGTTAATACTACAAGCCAATGACATCCATTCCTTGATGGTGACAATAAGACTTCATCCAGGTATTTTTTTTTTTACCTATAAAACGTTGCATCGGCAGTAATCCCCCCCTCCCCCAAACCACCAATCCACTAAGAAGAAAAGCATAAACAGGAAAACCTAGTTTCTTATTCTTACTTGAACCATAAAAAGGTCTTCTTTTCGTAAAGTGTCAGTGACAGTCGTCAAGCCAGTCTTGAATAGCTCAATAAATCGATCCCCACTACATAACTGGCCTTTTCGCATGATTTTAAATATTTTGAGTGAATTTTCCCAGAGTAACTGGAAGAATTTTTTAGCTCAAACAGTCTGTGCAACTGAAAGCAGCTTTCGTGTGTAACTGTTCTATCAAACAATCAGTAAAATCCCTGAAATGTAGCTTTTATATCTTTATACAAGTAATGTCTGTCACTATATAAATACAGTTACTAGGAAATTGAATACTACTATTCAGTTACCACTGTACATGTCAGTGCACTTTATAATTGACTTGATATACAGGTCAATCATTTTATTTCACTGCCTTCTCTTTTGCTTTGAAGATTTTCCTCGGACGTATGAACTTCACAGAGAACTCTCTGTTAGTGCTCCCAGCCACAATGAAAACGGTAAACAAAAATTAAAGATAAACGTAAATGTGAAATTTACATCCACAAAATTAATATCAGACGCACAGCAATTGAACATAACATTCACAAACAGAGTGGCTTCTATGGGGGAATCACATTAAAATGCATTAAATCAATAACCACAGAGAGTACTATAAGGGGAGCATCCTAGAGCTTGTACCCATCTCATGAACAGCTAAATATTTTAACAAAAAAATTATATCTGCAACCACTGGCATGATTTTCAATTTGATCCATAATTGTCAAATCACCTGTTACCAGACAAGTGACACCTTTGGTAAAATTTTAGTAAAAGTACACTTGAAACTTTGGGTAATCTTGCTCACTAATAATAAAACAAAAATTCAGAGGGAGCAATTCTCAAAAACAGCCAAGCACCTAAGATAACAGCTATAAAAATCTTGACAAATTTCCACAATTACTTGAAATATTATTGCTCACCATCAGACTGATTAGCAATAATTAACCCCTGCAAGAAACTATACATATATGCCAGTCATGAGATAAAATGTTACCCACGTATATTCAACTAAAGATTAGATTATAAAATTTTTGGCACATACCCAAGCACTATATTCAAACAAATGCATGGAAACCGTACATACAGTGACAAAATATTATAAGTGTAAAAGTTTATGACCATTAAACGCTGTGAGCGATAACAGCCCTGATGAGCATTCCAGTAATCACAGCTGACAAAAGGTCACCACAAGGGAAACATCAAATATTCACAGGCCAGACTCGCGCACACAGCAGCTCTACAAAATGAGCTATAGACTGTATAAAGTCAACTCAAATGCCAAGCTCTCTCAATCTCGCTCCATCACCACACAATACCAAACTGATTACTAAACAATTTAGTCCTGTAAATTCTAGAGTAACAATGAAAAAGTTCCTTTTTGAGCTGCTCTAAACTGAAAATGATAAACTGAAGGGTCTCATACATCACTTTGTAAACAGACCCCTCTGTGAAGTGGTACTAAAGGAGTGGGGTGGGGTGGCTTTACATGAAGGACAAGACTGGCTACCAATCAAAAGAGAGACAGAAGTACCATAGTCGGCATTACAATGCTTGAACAGGCAGATTTTAAGCACCATCTAAAACTACTGTACTAAAATATGCTCATATAATCACAAAAATGATGTACAGTACCCAAACTAACTTACAGTCTTAACCCTTTAAATTATTTTATGCATAATCTATTTGTGAAGATGAGGATGAAAGATGAATCTCCTCATAAACCATTGGAAATAACAATAAATACAAGCAAATCTGATATATGTTAGTCTATGTAAAGGCTACACGTATGTACTTTGTCGCTTCAAAAACGACAGGCGGCAAAATAAAATTACTCAAGCATATTATCTAATGCATCCCACAGCCTTAAAGAGTAACTGATGACAAGAGTAAATGGTACTGGAAAAGTTCCACCACACAACCATCCAGTTTACAAAAACTTTCCAATGGATGCGGAAATTTAACAACTACCCACAAATACTAGCAATGCTGAAAATACAATATACTACCTCCAACTTCTTTCCACCTAAAATCCTCACACACAATTTCTCCTGACAGACACTAACAGACAATGTCCTAGACAGAAGTGGGATGTGCTTGTAACAACTAGATCAAAGACAAGCCATCTCAGTCTAACATCAACAGACCTTTTAAAAGTCAATATAATACCTGCACACAAATACCATAATGTCCCTAGACACATATCTTGCCAGTGCATCACTACTAAACAGGGTAGTGCTTCAGAATACCAATTTATTAGCCATCAGATGAGTGCCTAGGACCTGTTTGATGGCATTTTAAAACACAATGTTATGAAACAACACAAGCTACAAACAAAAATTATATCACGTATAGTACTGTACTCTAAAGAATTGAAACTACTATGTACGTATATAATTATGATACAGAATAACAAACTACCCATAACAGCAACTTCTGCAAATTCTGATATTTTTAACAATCAAGCAATCAAAATACTGCTACCTTCTAAATCATGATAAAGCTTTCCAGTAGTCTTTCAATCAGATGTTTTACTGATCTTTTGGTAAACTCTAAAATTTAAATTAAAGAAAAAATAAACAATTGTACTCAATACTTCAACTCATTCCTTACAGTAGAATTAACATTTTTATTAAAAGCAACTGACCCTTATGTCTGACTACTTCTCGATGTAAATTTACATAATACTAAAGGGATGGGGGTTCCTGGAACATCTCACTGAATTAGGAAGTGTAAAACTAAATCTGTTTCCTAGGCCATGATATAAAGCATCATAAATTAACGTGCATCACCTAAAACAAATGCCATCTATGGACAGCAAAACATTCAGATACAGTCTTCCTGAAAATATCATGAAACTGGAACTTCAAAAGTTGCAATCTATTACTAACCTAATACTATTCCCCTTGCATTTTAATGCATTTTTATCCATTTATTAATTCATTTACTTAATATTTTTTAATAAGTGAAACCTCTTCTTTCTGCATCTCCCTTCACCTCCTCTTATTTCTTCCTAATGAACACCATATTTTTTGGAAGCACGAATTTCAAGTCAATGGCCCCTGAGACTTTCTTCTATATAAAAAGGGTTCAGCTTCTGAATAATAACATTAATAATACCAAATGACAGCAGTAACAGAAGCTAGAAACCTTAAGAATCAAAATGGAATTACCTATAACTATGATAAAAGTCTGCTAATTTCAACAATTAATCTAAAACTAAACAAGTGTTATCATATAACACTCTTATATTTAATGATATACACCTAATTCAACATCAGGCCCTATACCCAATAATATATCATTCAAGCTATACAACAACACCAACTAGAACTATACCTTTAGCAACAAAAAGGTCAAGAGGTTGGTGATAGTTCTTTATCACTTCAGTCTCATAATGGAAATCTTTATTACTCACACTTATGGCATAAAAAAATATGTATACTTATGCTACTCAACCATGGAAAACACAAGGAACAGTAATAAGGATGCGCAGTAATGGCAGCACTAACAGAACTGCTAACAGTACGTAGTACTTTCATTTAGTCAAGATAATTTTCTGAAGGTCAAGAGCATGACCAGACCTGTACAGATAATTTCAATTAAATTTTCACTATGGGCAAGCTTGCAAAAACATTCTTGTACTCTACAAAATACAAATTGAACATTTGAGTATATACCAGTATGTAATGTGTACAGTACTACCAAAGTTTTAAATACATGGTGGAAATACCTGAAAATACAAGTAACTATAGTCAGTGTCATTTCATGTGTCCACTCAATTTTCATCTAATCACGCCTACAGAAGAAGTTGTGACATGTGCACGGGCTGACAATCAATTTTTCTCCTATTGTTGGCTTATTGTGATAAAATTTATAAACAATTTCTACAATAACAGATGTGAATGTTCATATAAAAAAACCATTGTTCCTTTTTATATAAACCATTTCTAATGTGTATATATTATATTGTTATATATCAACAAAAGCACACAACAAACAAACTTGTATCAAACATTCTACTCAAATTAAAACAACAACAAAATTACGAGCTTTCAATAATTGTATTTACCTCATTAGTATAGCCAAGGCACAAACAAAACCAAATAACTTTACTGTGATACCAAAGTAATATGTATATAGGACTGTAAACTGAAAAATCATCTGTAATATTGTTGACTGCTCGAACATGAAGCATGGACCAATGAAGCTAAGACTGTTTCTCAATCGCCAGATAGTACTTGATTGAACTGGCCTTCTTTTAAGCACACGTACATTCAACTTCAGTCAAAATTACTTTTTTTTTATTTAAATCTATTTATTCATTCTGTCTAAGTATCATTCCAATGCTCAACAATAAAAAAAATGGTGTCCAATTTATCCTTTTATACCATATGTGGTATGCCACCACACTTTGAGGATGATGGAAACACTATGGTATTTCACAACATTTGTACAATAAATTACTTGGCTAAATAGTAGTCCTGAAAGTGGCCATTCCCTAAGCTATCATAATTATTTGTAAACTCAAGAAAAAATATAACTATGCAAAGTATTCTAAAATGAAAACTGCAATAGTACCATTACCATCTTGCCATGTGTTAACTGAAATTTCCCAGCTACCTCCTCCAGGCCCCGGACAGTCTCATACAACAAAGATAATACATTACAGTATTTCAAATATTAACCTGCACATATTATTCAAATGCAAGAAATTATTACAATACCTGTTATTCACTTTCCTACAAAATAAAAAATAATTACATAAAGGCCCATTATTCATGTCCATTTAACTCATGAGATAGACTATTTGTTACAAGCTTGTCATTTATGTGCTTGTATTTTTATATAACTTATGTAAACACACTGGCATGTTTATCATCTAATAAGATGTGAGGGGTCTTTGTATATTACAAGCATTCAGATGTAATTATTAAAAAAAAACACTTTGCATCTTTATCACATACTGCCAAATCTACCTAAAACAAATGTTGGTGAGTGGAAAAATTAAAGGAAACAGCCTACAATAGGTCTCACAAAATTACATTACACAAATACACATGCTTCAGCTAGCCTTGCAACCAAATACCCAACATAGCCTACATAGGGACAATATGTATGCACAACAATAATCATGCACATATACTAGAACCCATTAGAAATCAGCATGTGAATTATAAAGCACCAAGTTCAAACTATAAAAAGTAAAAGCGCAAAGCCTAACTTCCAGTATCTGAGTAGATTACACTACACAGGTTTTACACCACAATCAAATTGAAAGCAGCTTATAATAATTGCTCTACTACCCTAATATATATATATATATATATATATATATATATAGATATATATATATATATATATATATATATATATATATATATATATATATATATACACACACACACTCAATTAGCATTCACACAAATTTTGATATGTACTACTGTACCAAACTAAATAGTGTAAATATATACATGACCCAAATTACTATTTATACATGTAGCCTATACTGTTTTAAAACCTAATATAAACAAGAAAAATACTGTACATTGGTATTGTATGTTCATATTTATAGTAGGTACCTTGAAGGGAAAGACTGTGAGGAATAAGACAAATGCATCCTAATGTGTATATAATTTGTGCTATGTTCGATATGTAACTGCTACAAATATTTCCTTCTTCACATTATTATTATATATTAAGCATAACTGCTAATATCAAAGGGATACTAAATCTCTGGCAGAAGCAGACATCCATAGCAGAGAACTGCACTCTGGTAAAGACAGGACAAATGACCTAAAACAGGTAGCATTGATTTTATCACTGTTAAAAATCTATGGGGCCGTTGTAAATAATGTATTGTATATACAATACATAGCCTAATACAGTGAGAATGTTCTATGTAGGTATCCTGAATCTGAAGACATAGAAATTAACACCGAAATTAACTGGAGGCCTTAGTCATACCATCTGACTCATAGCCTACATGCTACAACTACAATTTCATCATGTTCCAAGCAAACTTACTCAAAACAACATTATTAATGCACTCAATTATCAAACTGTCAAACATATACCAGTTAAATAAAAGCTGTACATGATTTGCTATGTATATCAAAAGCTAAGCACAAGCAGGCATAATTCTCAGAAAAATGTATGGAATATAGTTCAGCCTATTTTCTATACCTAGTATATCTCTGCAAATCAACTTCTACAGAAAAACTATGCTTTACCTATAGAATCAATAGTACACAACCTCTAGAAGCTGGGTAAAACATTTGCAACACCTCCATTTTACATTGCATTAAACCCTACCTACCTAAATACAAGTGAAAGATGTGCTACAACCCTGTTAATAACCCCTTAAGAAAACTACCAGCATATTGTAGTTTTCTGCTTGTGTTCTCACATTCTGTGAGGTCAGCTGTAATCTTTTTTTATGCTCTACCAACTTTAAGTACCTAAGAGTCTACCCAGGTTAGTAAATTTCTACCAGCAAGCCTGGATGTTAGCTAAATGAAGTTGCCAAAACCCTTCCAAACAGTTTCTATGCTCTAGGCCAGCAAAATTGACTCCAAACATTAATGTAGGCTAGCATTAAAATGGCATTAATATAAAAAAAAAAATGAAATTATACAATATTTCTATATAAGCATTCCGCATCATTCGTCCCCGAGAATACGAAAGCCACCAGGAATTGGGGTGTCAAATGTATTTTGCTGTGTTTAGTACAAGTCCCTGGGGGTTAATTACGATCATCCGAATAAATATTACTTAAAATTCTTGTTCAGGAGGTAGGTAAAACTGCATAGAAAAACCGCAACTGCTATAGTCTAGGGCGCCGCAGAATAGTAGGTAGTAATATAGCTAGATCTAGCAAGTCTGCTATACAAATTTTACTTAGCACAGCTTAATACCTATAAAAGATGTTTAGCTAATTACAATTTAAATTCAAGGGCACAGGTTTGCCTAATTCTTCTAATCTTACACCTGGCTAGATGACCATGGCTTAAGTACATCTCCCTGCATACTATTTTGAAATGGATAAATAAATGAACTATGCTCAGCCTATGACTTTTCCAATAAAAAAATAACAGCACCCTACTAGGGAGAGTCATTGTGAACCCCCAGCAAAATAGCTTAAACCAAAGCTCACTGACGTGGCCTCTAACAATGGCTTGGTTACCCTAGGGAAGATGATTATTGGAAACTTACATACCTACTTAGGTATGTTAAAAGTGTTCCATAAACGAAAAGAAAAAGCTTTTATCAATTAGGCTAGCTAGAGGAAAGGGTTCTCTAGGCAGTCCGGTAAACAAAAGACACGGTGGCAGAGGCTGCTGAACATGGCAGAAACGCTGATCAGCATCGAAATACTATGCAACTCATGTTATCCCGACTGCTACAGAACAATCACAGCTTAGAATCTTCCAACTAGTTCAACAGATCAAAGCTGAACACAGTTAGGGTACCCGAGCAAGCGTCGTCTGTCAGCTGAGGCCGGTGAAGAACACCCCTCATGGATTTGAACTCTTGTTAAAATCCCACACGAAAACACTTCAATATATCTGATCTCTTACTCGTATAAGTGGAACGAGATCGTCCTTACCACGACAAGAGAGGTGAAACACAAGGGAACATGAGCTGGGAAACGTCAAGGAGTTGCAAGAAGGGAGAAAAGGAAGCAAGAAAGAAAATCAGTTTTGAAGGTTACTGAAGGAGTCTTACTCCAGCTCTACTCCTACTCCTCACCTGTCAAGCTCTGAAAGAACTTGCAGCTCCTGTGGCGTCAGGTTTATTTCCTCGGTCTCTGTAACCTCCATTTTACCACCATTGAATCACTCACACTTCAAGCATGAACACAAAAATCACTTAGAAGCGGGATAAATCCCTCATATTCACTACCATTTAAGAGCGAGTACACATTCACATGCAAACGGTACACTATCCACTGTACAAGTACATCAGTACACGCTGAAGGGGCAGGGAAGGAGAAGCAGTCTCGATCCCCACTAGATACCAGCTACTCATTTATTTTACTCATATAATTTAGAATAACGTGGTTTTCCATCTACAAAATGCATTTTAGTAAGACTTCTTATATTTAGATCATGTAATTAATCGATGCTTTACAAAATAAGTTTCAATATATTTTAAAGAAGAAAATGTTTAATTATAGACAATGGCAACACCAATGAAGGGGCAATGGTTGAGCTTCATATTTATCTTTTCTCTAACAGCACAGAACTGTGTAAACACATAACATAATTGGTAATTAATATTTTTTTGGTGCAAAATAACTATTTCGTGCTTTAGGAGTGTCTTTGTTGCTATAAACGAAGTTAGTTCAAAATCTCGATTCCCGATTTCTCCTTCATACTCATTCTTGTTTCTTGCAATGATGCTTACTAGTCTTAAAAACTTGGTCTTATTAATTCAGTTCTATAATCAATGAATTGCTTTTAACAATTAAGAATAAATGTATTTTTTATCAGACGAAAGTACTCAAAAGTAATTCTTACTGAATATGATACCAAATGTAATTTGCCATTTTTTTACTAGCAAATTATTGGAACTTCAGCGTCATTCTCTTTCTTGAGATCAGCTGGTAAGTATAGGTACCCTTACACTCAAAGCAGAACGTATTTCATAAGGTATATATTCTCGCTGTTTTTGTTAATTTTAACATTGTGTTAACGGTTTCAGTCACCACTGAACAATGATTTAGATTATTGAGTGTACGTTAGTGCTTGTCATGAAGGTACTCTCTATGTATTTTGATGATTGAGAAGTGATGTCGAAGACTGTCATAGTTTACCTTGAAGGTTGTCATAGGCCCAGTTGTTTTGTGATGGCCAAAAGAACACCTCTATAACTCTAGGCATGTTGTTGCTTCGATTTATCGTGCATCGCTGAATGGGGCTTTATGTTCATGAAAGTTGATCAATTTTCGAAAGAGTTTGGGCTTTGCTTAATTCCCTCGATTGACTAGCCTTTATTTTATATAGGCTAGTAGGATATTCTAGAAAAAATCGACTAGTACCTACTACTACCTAGGCTAAATATTCCCATCAGAATGTTCAAGTTATATACCTAGTACCTATTCATTGAAGTTGTATTTTATCTTCTGCTTCTGATGACTGGTGTTGTGTAATTACTAGTACCTAACAAGGTCTTGGGCTAACCTAAAGTCAATTACTATTCGTAGTATTCATTTTTTTTTTCTTTTTTACCAGTCCTACCCTACCTTAGGTAGTGTATTGTTTTGCTATAGGCTACTAACCTTTACCTAGGTAATGGGATCTTAGTCAAATTAAAAACACCCTTTGCTCTAACTAGTCTCTCATCATCACCATTTTTTTTTCCATGTTTTTGCTTTTCTATGTAATACTAGGCTTTTCTTTCCTTTAGATTGCTTTTGGGAGGATATTTAGTCTCATTAAGGTAGCAAGAATAGGTATGTTTAGCCTAGCCTAATAGGCTAAAGGATTGATAAGGATTTATCCCCAAACACTAGGGTAAGAGGGCCTGAGAGGGACATGTTTCCTCCCGGTCAGGTAGGACCTCCCTATATTAGGTAACTTAGGGTCTATCCCCGTATGCAAAGTTGAGGTGGGGCCCATTGCATAAGATGTAGTAGGTATATCCATGCAACACTGGAGCATATTCAATGGCTAGGTAATATTACTATGAGGGATATTTGATTACTACAGGCAGTCCCCAGGTTACGACGGGGTTTCTGTTCTTGAGACGCGTTGTAACCCGAAAATCGCCGTAAGCCGGAATATCATAAAAAATCCTAAGAAACCCTTACTTTTAATGTTTTGGGTGCATTGAAAAATTTGTAAACTGCATTCTTATTGCATTTTTCATAAAAAAAAAAAAACTTCAAATATTGATTATTTTGCATTTTTGGTGTCATACCTATTTCCTCTGCCAGATCAGCGTTGTAGGTGTTGTAACCCAGGAACGTGTGTCGTAACCCTGGAAATGATTTCTGATGAATATAATTGAAAAGCGCCTTAACCTCGGAACGTCGCAACCCGAACTTGTCGTAACCCGGGGACTGCTTGTATAGTAGATTCACATCAGCCATGCATCTGATGTCTAAGGCCTGTCCCTTAAGACATTCCTAATTGTTGGTAAGCCAATCACAGGGCTGGAAACTCTGTCTCGCTTGAGAGTTCATATAGGCTAGGCAGTATGTACCTAGGTAGCTATGTCCTGACCTCTCTTTCAAAATTAGGACTTTCATTACACCTCAGTTTTACCTGCAGAAAAGGAGTTTTGTTCATGAAACTTACCTGTCAGATATATATATAGCTGTATTTTTCCGAATCCGACAGAAATTTAAACACTTACGACACACGCAGTGGGAGTCAGGTGGTTAGTACCCATTCCCGCCGCTGGGAGGCGGGTATCAGGAATCATTCCCATTTTCTATCCATAATTTTTCTGTCGCCGGTGCTGAAAACACCTGTTTTCAGTACCTCCGTCTTAGGATTTTGGAAACTTCATTGCCGCTAAGTATCCTAATTGTCTTTTGATTTATTCACTTGGATTTGTGGCTAGGCATACGCTATCTTAAATTGATTTGAATTTGATTCATTTTTGCATAAAATATCTGAATCTAGTTAGGCTAGTTTCAGACGGGGTTGTCTGCAAAGATAGGGTGTGGCTACCGTAAGCTTCGGTAGATTCGCACTTGGTATGTACGAGGGGTATGGGTCTTGCTTCTTTGTTGAGATTTGTCATGTAAGGAGTGTGAGACTTTGTCTATTCCGTAAGGAAGACGTATGATTCGTATGTACGCAATTAATCAGTAACAAAAGTCAGGGTAGTGAACCTGCTAACCTTCCTGTAGACTTTATTTTGCATAACCCTGTAGTATGGCCTACGGGCTATGTATATGTCTACGAGAGGTGCTCGCTCTCCTTCATTGCTGTGAAGTGCTACTTCTGTAATTGTTACTCCTAACCCTGCAGTGTTGCCTTCGGGCCCTAAGCAGTGTCTGTAGAGAAATTGCCCTTTCTCTGATACTCCTTCGATTCGTAACTTAGAATCGAAAGTGCTTGCTTTAGAGAGTAAAAGTGAAGTGCAGAAGTGCAGTGATACCCCTTGTGTAGTGGAGGGTGCGTCAGATCGGCCTCGTTTCGCCTCTAGGCCGGGACCTCTGCTTGACTCCCAGAACCAGTGAGAGAGCATGTCGAAAGCCGAAGGAGGGTTACGAGGAACCCCCACCGATCTGGCGTGCCTTCGGCAGTTTCTGATGAAAATCCCCAGACTGCCTAAGTGCGTGCACGTGCACGAATCCTGAAGGATTGCTTCTCGTCCTCCGAAGCGTCCTCCCCGCGCAGGGGTTGGAGCTTTCGGATGGACTCGCGCCCTCTAAATAGAAGCTTTATAGAAGAGGACGCTTCACGTCCTCTCTCTCTCTCTCTCTCGTTATGCGTTTCAGTGAGAAGTAAGAAGGCGAACGTCGCCTGAACTCGTGTCCGTCTTTCCACCGAGAAATACGTAAAAGAAGTCATAGTAGCAGTAAGCTTTTGAGAGCGGACGCCCAAGCCAGGGGCGCGCGGGTGCACGCCAAGCGCGCGCCAGTGGACGCCGAGCGTGCGCGCAGTGGACGCCGAGCGCGCTCCAATGGACGCCGAGCGCGCTCCAGTGGACGCCAAGCGCGCTCCAGTGGACGCCGAGCGTGCACCAGCGCACGCCAGGTGTGTCGCCTGGCTGAACGTTTCTGTTGAACTCTTCAAGCTCTTGTTTCAGATTTGGGCTTAAAGAATTTTTACCTCTACCTTCGATGATACCTTCTACCTCACCTGCAAAGAATGTGAAGTAGGCAGTGCTTCGGAGTAAGCTTAAAGTGAACAGACAACTTCTTCGAAACCCAGCAAGACATCGGGTTTCGTGAATTCAAGAGGTCTCTGTCAATTAATATTGCTTTTCGCATAGGTGGATGGAGTTAAGGAAAGCTCAAGGGAAGTTCTCGTTTGCTCTACCGCAAGCTTTGCCATTCTGCCAATAAATTTAAGTTGCCACTACCGCAGTCAAGACTTTGCGATAAGGCAGTTACGGGTTATAAAGGCTCGATGTCCTGCACGTCAGGACTCTTGGCAACGTTCAGTAGGATTCTTGCAAAGGCACTCATCAAAAGTACGCTCTTTCAGGAGAAGCGCAAGACAGGACTGCCTTTGCCATACTGCCAATAAATTTTAAGCTTTAGCAGGCATTAGTTGTGATACGGGAGAGGAAGCTGGTTGGAGAGTTTCTTCCTCTTCCCAGGATAATTTTGCCAGCTTTTTAGCCCATCTGAAAGGGCTTTTCAGATGATAGATTTTGTTAGTTCCTAGTCGGGACTACGCTGCCGAATTGAACATCGTCGTAATACCTGACGTAAGCCCAGTCTCTTAACAGGATTCTTGCCCCTTCCTCGTTTGAGACGGGAATCGGAAAATAAATGCTCGACTTCCTGGATTACGTTTTGTCAATTCAGTGACTCCCATTGACAATATACTATCGTTTTGTCAAGTAAGTGGGTATCCCCTCATTGACAAAATATCTCTTTGTCCCGTAAATGGGTTAGTTCTCATTGACAACATCTCATTAACTTGATATTGCGTAAGCGAATAAGCTCTTATTGACAAGATTCGGAAGAGCTCTCATTCGTCATTCGCAGACTCGTACAAGAAATAGACTTGTAGACTACGTCAATGAACGCTTATGTCCAATAACATAAGAAGCTTGAGCTGACTGCTTCGATTCTCCTAAGTTTTGTTCATGAAACTTGCCTGTCAGATATGTATGTAGCTGTATTTCCGAATTCAGCTATATATATGTCTGCCAGGTAAGTATGAACAAACTTTATTGTGATATAATTTCATATTTTGCCTTGCGTTATTTTATTTCTGGTTGGTTCAAGTCATATACGCTTGCTGTAGTTACCTCTTCGGATGGCAACCGAGAGGTCTATGGTCCATTTTAAGGACATTTAATCGTTACTCCCTGCAGCCTTCCAGGAGTTTCCGATTTATCTTTTACCGTTGTATGGTAGTGTTCTGACGACACAAACGCATCTATATATTTAGCGTTTTCTGTTTCGCTTAAATATACCAGCTTGAGAGTCTCTTTATGCTAAAAATAACGAACCTTTTTCTTCATAGAATAGGGTAGCTGGCAACCCAGGCATAAAGTTAAGAGACGACGATGACGGACGATCGTAAGCTGCTGCTGTCACTGTCCTCTGACTCCTCTCCTCCAGTCCAAACGAGCCAGTACCAACTCGTTCGCTGTCATGCGCTGTAGGTTAAGTCTCTCTCTCCTGCGGGATTGACTGACTAACCGTATCTCTGTGCTGGCAGTTACGTCTCTCTCTCTCTCCTGCGGGATTGACTGACGAACTGTATCTCTGCCCTACAATCACGGACTTTAGCCTAAGATTGAGGGGATTTCTTACATGAATGAATAAACATTGCATTCGTTTGGCCTTAATATGTTCTACAGAGATATCTTACTCCTTTCGGTGCTCGTTACCGCACGGTATAGGACTACGAGTCTACCACAACATTGCACTATTATATGCTCTCTTGCTTAGGCAAAGCGCAGCCTTATTAGGGAAGTAAACATACTGTGTGAGGGAATGGATGAGCTTGCTGGGGACCATTTCCTTCCTAAAGAAGTTTGTTTTCCCTGAATAGACTGCAATTCAGACCTCTACAGTTTTTTCCTACCGGGAAACTGAAATTTTATTAAAGATCTAGGAATGATTCTGAACATCTCTCGGTGCGTTAAGTATCTCTTGAGGTGATAGAAAGAAGTTGCCGGACATCTGGAGAGGGTTTCAGATGTCCTGGATCATAATCTGAAAGAAGTGGAAGCAATTCAGTCGTCCCTCCAGTCCTCGAAACGAGTTTTTGGAACCATGGTCCATATCAACTCTGATCTTCCACAGCTCTCTCATATCTTAGGAAGTATCTTCTCTCGGTCCCGGTTCGGGTTTACGAGAAAGAGCCTATTATAACAACAGGCGTAGAATGGAACGATCCTCTAGAGGTTCGTTACAGGATTGCAAAAGTCCGTTCGAATCGTCTCGATCGAAGGCAGCAACTACTGACTTCCGAGTGGAATCTTTCTTTAGAAGTATGTTGAGAGTTGTGGAGACTTTAGGTACGTCCTTTCATTCATCTCTTCGCTAGGTTGAGGACGAAGAGGCTTCTTCTTCTCTGCTCCCTTTTTCTCGATCCGGGAGCGGTAACATTAAACGCCATCCTATGATATTGAACGGGGATGGATGTTTAGTCTCTTTTCCCCTTTTTCAATCACTTAGGAAATGTAATAAGATGATTTATATCATCACAGGGAGCGACAATGACGCTAATCGCCCCATGTTGGCCTTCAAGACCCTAGATTCACAGAGGTCACGTCCTTCCAAGGACCTTTTCCGAGAGAGTCGGTCTCCTTTAACACGAAAGGTACCTATAACCTCTCCGCTCTGAGTCTGACTACGTTCAGACTATCGAGATGTTGACAGCATAAGATTGCAGTCTTCCCTTTCCGTTTGAAGAATGGGATAAGCTGGCAGTCACAACTATTAAAGAATACGCAAATATGTTGTTGACGGCCTTTGGGCTCAGAGATTTGCTTCTGTCAAACAACAAAGCCCTTCACGATCTTTGAGTTCTGTGAAATCTCGAAACTCGCTCACCATCTACTTTTTGTCTCACCTGTTTTCTCGGAGTCAGACACTCGTGCGAGATCAGGAGACATATAGTAGCCCTGAGTTTCTTGTTGACGAAGTCGGTTGCGTTTATACACCCCCGATGATCGTTTAACATGAGACCAGGTTGGACTGTCAGGCATTCGTCCTTCGGGACTGAATCGCCTTTTTGCTCCTCGCTCCTTTCTCCTGGCACCAGAAGCTCGAGTCAGGAGTGGCTCAGGAGTTGATTCGCTAACGACGTTGGGTTGCGTTGATACACCCCCCAAGGTTTGCTTAGCTTGAATCGCCCAGGCAGTCCAAACACTCATCCTTCAGCGAAGAATACTAGTGCCTTATGGTCTTCAGGGTACAGCCTTGCTGTCCTTGATTCGTCTGACTGGTCAACTGGTCGGTCACCTGACGTTAGTACAGACGGACTGACTGTGCATGTCCAGATCGAAGCTTTCAATATGGAACTTAGACATAGTCTGAAGTTCTTGATGTCAAAGTATTCGAACATCTCCTACCTGTTAACTTCTTGCATGTGATCAGGAAGGCATTTTTCTAACACCCTAGATACGACAAAGAGGGTTAGTGAGATTTTAAGCCATCGTCACAAGTTTTGGCTTTAGAGAACACAAGGCGGTGTGCTCTCTAAGCTTTTCGTTATGGCCTAAGAATGGAAACCCGTTTTGTCCTTGGGCCAGGAGCTTGGAAGCAAGGATGGCACAAGTTAGTGGGCAGGAGCCAGAGAGAGTCCTGTGCCCTGTCAGGTCTCTCAAGTTTTATCTACATAAAACTCAAGAAAGTCGAAGTCGTACGGACAATCTGCAGTGTTCCGAAAAGACCAGACTTGCCCATATCGAAGAACACCCTGGCTTTATTGTTAAGGAGGTCTTTCAAAAAAGCTCCTTCTTTGTGTTTGCACAAAGATTTGAAATCTTTTGATTTGAATGCTCACGAGGTGAGGGCGCGGCCTCGGAAGCATTTCAACAGAGCATGGCACTCAGCAACATCCTGAGTACCATGTTTTAGCGAAGCAACTCTGTGTTCAATTCACACTCCCTGCGAGATGTGAAGATGGCATATGAGATCTGCTGCTCGCTAGGGCCATACGTGTCTGCAGACACAATCTTGGGGGCAAGAAGTACCACTCATCCTATCCTGTAGAAAATGGTTAGGAAGAGCTCTTAATTTAGTAGTTGAGTCGCCGACAACGGTGACTTCTTAACTCTTAAGCCTTAGTTAACACACCTTAACTTTGGCTAGGTGGGTCAGGTGGTGATATATATTTTTATATATATATTTATTTTACTTCTTAGCCCACATGGTATGGTCAATATGGTCTAGTCACGTCGTGGTCTCGCCCCTGTTGACAGATCATCTGGAGTGCACCAGCTATATAGGTCTCTCTCGCTGGCAACTCTAGTAGCAACAAGCAGACTTACGCGGCAGTAACCACGAAGTCAGCTATGCTAACAGGTAAGGAATCAAGATATCAATTATCTGCATATATATGTTTCCTAAAATCTTCTATTCTGTCTACTCCCACCACCAAAGGTGGGATTCAGCTATATATATATCTGACAGGTAAGTTTCATGAACAAAATGATATTGTAATGATACAATTAAGTTTGTTCATACTTACCTGGCAGATATATATAATCAAGTACCCACCCACCTCCCCTCAGGAGACAGTGGAAATAAAAATTATGAATAGAAAATGGGAATGATTCCTGATACCCGCCTCCCAGCGGCGGGAATGGGTACTAACCACCTGACTCCCACTGCGTGTGTCGTAAGTGTTTAAATTTCTGTCGGATTCGGAAAAATACAGCTATATATATATCTGCCAGGTAAGTATGAACAAACTTAATTGTATCATTACAATATCATGTTTCTGAATTTCAACATTAAACATCTTCAAGCCAGTGATTTAAGGATTATAATGATATATATGAATTATGAAGAAAGTCATAATATATAGTAAAAAGGAATAATGAGAGGGATATAGGACGACTGATTGAAGGAAAGAAAAATCAATGGGATAAATTAATTTTCTCCATAAGGTATCGATATCTTAGTAATTATTTTTTTCATAGAGATTTCCTCTATAGTAGGATTTGAAAGGGTGATGGTGATAATGATAGTGACAATAATTAAGTCTTGACATTTAAAAGCCACAGTAGTGTTGTAAATATATTTTTGTACAGTGCTAAAAATTACTAGGGGAGACTTTCAGATACTGCTCCGTATCTCTCTTCAGTCTCTCCTAGTAATTTTTAGCATTGTACAAAAATATATTTTTAACACTACTGTGTCTTTTAATTATCAATATTATAGCCTAGTTATGGAGGTTCCTTAGTTCTGTCAATTAAGTCTTAATATTCTTTTTCCCCCCATAAGACTTCTGTTGAGGCGTTGTGATCATCATGATGACATCATCGAGTGATCAGGTGAGCAGCACCTGACTGTACAAAGATAAAGGAGAGATATTAATAATCTTAATCTTTTTCTTGTTATTTTCATATATCCCTATCTATAATTTTTTTTGGTAGCAATGTCTTCCATCACATTTTAAGTTCGAAACTGTATGAAACAAAAGATGATAAATGATGAATGCGCTGGGATCTCATGTAAGGAATGAAAGAATATTTTTTATATTAAGAATTTCTTGTTTATTTCACCATAAATATTTTAGCATTAAGTTTACTGAAGTACATAATGCTTATATCATTATTATCCTTAAATCATTGGCTTGAAGACGTTTAGTGATGAAATTCAGAAACATTCCTTTTCTGCAGATAAAACTGAGGTGTAATGAAAGTTATAATTTTTGAAAGAGAGGTAGAAACATACATTCTGCCTATGTGAACTCTCGAGCGAGACTGAGAGTTTCTAGTCCTGTGATTGGCTTATCAACAACCAATCAGGAGCTTCGTATAAAATTGGCGATTTATAAGACGCTGTAATGGACCAAGTTTCGTTTATCTGTGCCATAAGGGGCCGATAATAGAGTTATGGCGCCATAACATACCTAATAGAGGCACCATTAACCAAAGCATGGCACCATAAACCGTTGTTTCAGTTAATGGCAGTTTTCGCATATCAGCAAACCCCCCCTTCCAGAGCGGAACCCCTGCTGATAACCGTGACCTACCTGTAGTTGAACGTATGCTAAAAACAATATTCTCATTAGTAAATTTTATTATCTTTTGTGAATGCATCGCAAGCAGCTGGCTTGCCCAGAAATAGATGGTAATGAAAGACTCTCCTCTCTAAGGATTTAAGCTCACTGTACTATTTGTTTCCCCAGAGGAAAAGGTTGAACAGGAGATTCTTCTTCAGTGTATTACAGTATCTCTCGTGATGAAGGTAATTCTGAACCATCGTTATCTTAATTGTTTTTGGTTGTACTGTACACATGTAATGGGTACTACTTTTCCATGGTGACTGTCCAAAAAATAGATGTCATGCATCTTTGCCATAACACCTTTGCCATTGGCAGTGATAGTTTATCTTCCAGCTATCATGTTCTAATTTTTCCATATTAATTGGGGGCAACAGCCCATCTCACAGCCTTAGTCTATTTTATGCCCTGGCTTGAAAATCTTTTTCATAAGGGGAGCAGTTGAATAAAATGTCACCAGGGGCATTAGAACTTTGGTAACAACCTATAGTGGTACGTCAGTTTTCGTACATAATTCGTTTCGGAACCTCCCACGAAAACCGAAACGTATAAAAACCCACAAAAATATTAGCAAACAATACATTTTACAGGGAATAAACAGTTTTATGCATGACACTTACCTGGCAGGTATATATATAGCTTATCCTCTTGACGCACTGGCAGAATTTCAAAACTCGCGGCAACCGCTAGTACACTGGTAGTTCAGGTGATGGCCACCCCGTTCCCGTGGCGCTGGTACTTGGAACTATTCCCGTTTTCCTCAGATTTTCTCTGCCAGCCGAACCGGCAACATCGTTGTTGGTTCTCTGTTAGAATTTCCTGCTCGTTGACTGACTTTTTGGATATTGGTATCGTATTCACGAAGTTAGCGTGGCAATCGCATTTTGTTTGGATTTTGATTTAGTATGTCTGATTCAGGAAGTATGTTTAGAGTTTGTGTGAAAGAAGGGTGTAAGGTGAGACTGCCGAAATCATCGGTAGATCCACATACTATTTGTAAGAAGTGTCGGGAGTTTGTATGTACGTGGGACAATAGGTGCAATGAATGTCAGTGTCTGAATGAGAAAGAGTGGAAGGCTCTTATGAAGTATGTTGAGAGATTAGAAAAAGATCGGGTTAGAAGATCTGTCTCTAGGAGTGAGAGATCGGGATCTTCGAGTAAGCCTTTGAATGAATCTTTGCATGTGTCTTCTCCAGCTCATTCACATGTAGACGTAGCACCTTCCCCTCAGGTTTCTCCTGCGCCCGTTGCTGTATCTGAGGATACTACTGATCCACAAATCGTGAAAGTGTTCGCTGCCCTTGCGTCCATGGGAGATCAAATTAAACGATTAACAGACAAAGTGGAAGTGTTCGGTGACAGTGTTGTGGAGGGGGCGCCTGATCGTCCCTCTCGTGCTCCTAGACCGAGACCTCTGTCAAGCTCCCAGACCCAAGGGAGAAGGCATGTCGACAGTCGAAGGGAGGCGAGAGGGGTTTACTCGCGATCAGTCGTCCCTTCAGGCAGTCCTGTTGCTTCCCAGGCTGCAGCAGTACGCCATGGAAAAGGCGATACTGGGAAGTGCCGTTATTCTTCGGATAGTTCGGCGTCAGGAAGGAGTAGGCGTTTCGCGGAAGTATCGCGTCCTCTCAAGAGGTCATACTTTCCGTCCTCATCACAGGATGAAAGGGCTGTTGACCAAGAAGGGTGGAGTAGCCCTGAGATTTTTTCATCGGAGGATGAAGAAATTATCCCTATCAAAAGGAAGAGGATTTCTCGTCAGTTGGAAGTTACTAGCGGTGCGGTGAGAGGTGTTTCTCCGCTTAGAGGAACTCCTCTGCGTAGACCGCAGGTTCGCTCGCCTCTCCGTGTTAGCCCGGTGCGTCCTCGATCTCCTCATCATCAGGAGTCTCGTAAGGAAGCGGAGACGAAGGAAATTTTGCGGGACATGCAGGAGAGATTAGCAGTGATTGTACAATCATGGGAGAAGCCCGAACAACCTTCGGTTAGACGTAAGGACTCGTCTCTCCCGGTTAAGTCCTCCAAGAGGACGCAGGACGTGCAACGCAAGCCAGGACGCAGTGCATCCCTTAAGAAGGACGAAGCAGTGCAGGACGCAAGAGGAAGAGTGATGGACGCATGGTGGACGCATACGTTCAGGAGGACGCAGGACGCAGGCGGCAGCAAGTCGAAACTTTTTCTCGACAAGGAAGAGAGGAGTTTTACAAGGAGACAGCGCCGCATTCACTCTCTAAGCAGGCTCTGCATAAGGAGTCCGCTTTGGAGAGTCATCAGGATCTTGGTTTTCAAGATATTTCTTCGCAGGAGGAAGAATTTGTGGAGAGTGCGGAAGAGGACAAGAATGTGGAAGCTCCTTCTTCGGACTACAAGAGACTAACAGAGTGCCTTCTTTCTTTGTTTGAAGGAGATTTTCAACCTTCAGGCCCGCCATCGCCTTTGTCTCAATTTTCGAAGACGAAGACAGCCAAGAAATCGTCTTTTTTGAAAATGACTTTGTCTATTTCGGCCAAGAAAGCCCTTCAACGCGTAAATGAGTGGTTGAAGGAGAAGAGAGAGTCGGGGAAGACTTCTTTTGCCTTTCCTCCGGCCAAGTTGGCTTCTAAGTCTGGTGTTTGGTATGCTACGGGGGAAAGTCTTGGCCTGGGAGTTCTTGCCTCCTCCCAGGGAGACTTTTCCAACATAGTGGACAGCTCCCGTAGACATGCTTTACATTCAGCCAAAGTGTGGTGGACTTCGTCAGAGTTCGACCATTTACTCAAAGGTATCTATCGGACTTTTGAGGTGTTTAATTTTCTTGACTGGTCGTTGGGGGCCCTGGCTCGGACTTCGGAGATGGAAGATTCGTCAGAATCCGAGTTGCCCGAGAAGTATCATGTCCTGTATGGATAAAGCCTTGAGAGATGGAGCTAATGAATTGGCTTCACTTTTTACAGCAGGCGTTTTGAAGAAAAGACATCTTTTGTGCTCGTTCGCTGCTAAAGGAGTCTCGAACGCGCAAAAGTTGGAGTTGATGTTCTCTCCGCTTTCAGGACAGCTCTTCCCTCAGGATATCATTAAGGACATCTCGCTCTCCCTCACTCAGAAGGCTACTCAGGATCTTCTTTCGTCTTCTGTAAGGAAGTTTTTACCTTCCAATGTAATGAAGAAGACTCCGAAGGATACAAAGACATCACAGCAGCCCTTTCGGGGGTAGGACTTTTTCCCCGACCAGCATTTAGATGGAAAAGAGTTCCAGCCAAAAGAGGTTCGAAAACCTCAACCAAGCAATGAGTCAGAAGTCCTCCAGACTTGTGTGGGGGCCAGACTTTTAGACTTCTGGGAAGTCTGGCAAAGCAAAGGAGCGGATCCTTGGTCTGTAAAGGTAGCGAAGGAAGGATACAAGATCCCCTTTCTCAAGAAACCACCTCTCGCTACAGCTCCGAGAGCCCTAGGGGCTCATTACATCGATTTAGAGAAGAGAGAGGCTCTTTGGCATCAAGTTGTCAGCATGTTAGAAAAGGGGGCCATAGAACCGGTTCTGGATCACGAATCCCCAGGTTTTTACAACCGTCTGTTTCTGGTACCGAAGTCATCAGGAGGTTGGAGGCCAGTACTGGACGTAAGTCAGCTAAACTTGTTCGTAGAAAAGACCAAGTTTACGATGGAGACGAACGATTCAGTACTGGCAGCGGTACGACCAGGGGACTGGATGGTAACACTGGACCTTCAGGATGCGTACTTCCATATTCCGATTCACCCAAGGTCCAGGAAATATTTGAGATTCGTGATCCAGGACAGGATTTATCAATTCAAAGCCCTTTGCTTCGGTCTGTGCACGGCTCCTCAAATTTTTAAAAGAATGATGTCGAATGTGGCGAAGTGGCTTCATTTGTTAGGAGTCCGAGTCTCTCTCTACCTCGATGATTGGCTCATAAGAGCACAATCAAAACAGCAATGTCTGGAGGACACGAACATCACATTGGAGTTAACTCAGCAACTTGGAGTCTGATGGTAAAACCTGAAAAAGTCATGGTTGATCCCCTCTCAGGAGCTAGTTTGATTGGGGATTCTGATATCCTCAGTGACTTTTCGGGCTTTTCCGTCACCCGAAAGGCAGACCATGTGCCTGCGGAAAGTGCAAGAATTCCTATTGAAAGACCAATGCTCGGCGAGAGAGTGGATGAGCCTGCTGGGGACACTCTCTTCGTTAGAGCGGTTCATTTCACTAGGGAGACTTCACATGAGGCCCTTACAGTTCTTTCTGAACGAAGTCTGGCCAAGAAGATCGCAACCAGATTCCTTCCGGTTTCCAATTCCTTCAAAGATAAAGGAGGAATTAAAATGGTGGCTAGTTCCGGGGAGGTTGTCAGAGGGTACGTCACTCCAGCAGAGGAACCCAGACCGGATATTATTTTCCGACGCGTCAGACGCAGGCTGGGGAGCGACGCTGGGCCCTCGGGAGGAGTCAGGCCTTTGGAACGAGGAAGAAAAGGCATGGCACATAAACAGGAAGGAACTGATGGCGATCTTCTTGGCTCTGAAAGCGTTCAGACCGTGGATCAGCGGCAAAGTGGTGCAGATCAACGCGGACAATACCACAGCTCTGGCATATATACGAAAACAAGGAGGAACCCACTCGTTGTCCCTTTGCAACTTGGCGAAGGAGATTCTTCTGTGGTCGCAGAGAGAAAACGTCACCCTGCTCACCAGGTTCATTCAAGGAGAGAAGAACGTCAGAGCGGATCTGTTGAGCAGGGACGGACAAGTGCTTTCCACGGAGTGGATGTTGCATCTTCAAGTATGCCAGAGACTAGTGGAAGCTCTGGGGAACACACCAGTAGTGGATCTTTTCGCTACCGCAGCGACGAAGAGGTTACCGAACTATTGTTCTCCAATCCCGGACCTCTGCAGTCGCAGTCGATGCCTTCCTACTAGATTGGACGGTCTAGATGCGTATGCTTTTCTTTCCCCCCCGTTCAAGATTTTAGGAAGGGTAATGAAAAAATTCAGAGAAAGTCGAGGAACAAGGCTGACTCTGATAGCCCCATACTGGCCGGCACAAACGTGTTCACAGAGGTACTGGAATGGACAGTGGATTCTCCGAGAAGTCTACGAGAGTAGATCTTCTCAAACAACCCCACTTCGACAGGTTCCACAAGAACACCCTCGCTCTGGGTCTGACTGCGTTCAGACATACGAAAGACTTGTCAGAGCGAGGGGGTTTTCTAGAGAAGCCAAGCGAAGGCAGTTGCAAGAGCACGAAGGCCATCAACTATCAAAGTGTACCAGTCGAAGTGGGAGAACTTCCGTAAATGGTGTAAGAATCGGAAGATTTCTTCATCCAGTACCTCTGTGACACAATTGCAGATGTCCTTCTATACCTGAAGAAGGAACTGGGTTTGGCTAATCAGACAATTAAAGGTTATAAGTGTATGTTGTCTGCAGTGTTTAGACACAGAGGTTTAGATCTGTCCAACGACGCAGATCTTAGAGATCTTCTCAGATCTTTTAATACAAAGAAGGATCGACTTTGCAGAACTCCTTCTTGGGAATTGGATGTCGTTCTCAAGTTCTTGGAGACGGATAGGTTTGAACCTATGGGCAGCTCGTCTTTTGCGAGAGCTAACGAAGAAGACTATTTTCTTAGTAGCCTTAGCTACAGCTAAAAGGATTAGCGAGCTGCAAGCTATTGACAAGCAAGTAGGTTGGAAGCACAACAAAGCAGTTTGTTCTTTTCAACAGGAGTTCTTAGCAAAGAATGAGAATCCTTCGCATCCGTGGCCAAGATCATTTGAGATTGAAGGACTGGCTGATCTAGTAGGTCAAGAACAAGAAAGGGTTCTTTGCCCAGTAAGAGCCTTACGGTTTTACGTAGAAAGAACAAGAAGCATTAGGGGGACTTCATGTTCTCTGTGGTGCTCTGTTAAAGATCCTACTAGACCTATGTCTAAAAACGCGATGGCTTTCTTTGTAAGAGAAGTCATTAAAGAAGCTCATTTACTTTGTCAGGAAGAATGCTTCGGCTTGATTAAGGTTAAAGCTCATGAGGTGAGAGCAGTAGCTACGTCCTTAGCATTCAGGAAAAAATTTAGCCCTCAAGGACATTATAGATTCGACGTTTTGGAGGACAAACTCTGTGTTTGCCTCTCATTACCTTAGAGACGTGAAGACAACTTTTGATAATTGTCAAACGTTAGGCCCGTATGTATCCTCAGGTACAGTACTGGGCAAAGGAGTTTTCCACCCCATAACCTAATAACATGCTAGGTTTTTATTTTAATTAGGTTATAGTGTTTTTTATGGTTGTCTGAGAAGGTTAATACCAGCTCAGTTTTTGGTGTAGTGTTTATTATTGTATGTGTGTGTGGTTCAGGTGACTAACTTTCCTAGCATGAATGCCCGTGGTAAATGAGGGCTAGGGTTCTCTGTCAGCAGATTGGTCATGTCCAGTTGTCAGACCCTTGTTGTTAGCTTTCTCAACAAACAGGTCACATCCTAGTTGAGAGCTACTAAGGTTTAGCAGGCTAAGAGGCAGGACCTACGAAGTCAGCTACCTTAGCAGGTAAGGAACTTAATAAATAATTTTAAAAATTTAGTTAATTTTTGAATTATGATGATGTTGCTGTCTGTGACCCACCTCCAAATGTGTCAATCAGCTATATATATACCTGCCAGGTAAGTGTCATGCATAAAAATGATATTGTTATGATACAATAAAGTTTTATGCATACTTACCTGGCAGGTATATATAATTAAATTCCCACCCTCCTCCCCTCAGGAGACAGGGTTCAGAGAAAATCTGAGGAAAACGGGAATGGTTCCAAGTACCAGCGCCACGGGAACGGGGTGGCCATCACCTGAACTACCAGTGTACTAGCGGTAGCCGCGAGTTTTGAAATTCTGCCAGTGCGTCAAGAGGATAAGCTATATATATACCTGCCAGGTAAGTATGCACAAAACTTTATTGTATCATAACAATATCATTTTTATATTAAGAAAACAATGAAAAATAAATATAAATGAATAATGAAATGAGGGTAAAACTTCAGAAGCATGCCACACCAGTTTTTTTTAAGATTTAACAACAAAAAAACAGCAAGAAACCACCAGATTGGTGTTGCAGAATGATGCATAGAAACATGAGGAAACACTTTACAAACAAGAAACTATCACTTATTCTTACGTACGTAATCTAACCCCAAACCTACTACTATACAATCATCGGGGACCCCAGTGGGAACCAGGGTTTACGGGTGGGGGGAGCAGGAAAAAGTGATTTGCAAGGCACTACCCAACCTAACAAACCTCCTAACCTAACCTAGGGTGCCATACCCCTACCTAGGCCTAGGAGGGTGCTTTGCCCCCCTTGCAACCCCCCCCCCCCCCCCCCCTTAAGGGTGTTAACAGGATCTGGAATATGTACTATCCCACAAATGTTGCTCAGAAGTGCTGGCTACCGGCTCCATATCTAAGAAGGAACTGAAATAGCATTGGTAGGATAATGTATTCTTGTACCGAGAAAATTTTTGGACACCCGTGCCATTGGCCAACGTTTCTGAGGTTTCAAAAAATGAAACTGTGACTGGCCAAACGTGCAAGATGTCATAGTGTACTCGTTCCTCCGCAGATTTTAGTAGTTACACGGCTCATTAAAAGTACGTAAACATTACCGTAGAGGAAACATCTCTCCCGACTTAGGAAAAATTTGAGGTAAAAACTTAACAAGCTCATTTAATTCCACCTTGTTCAATCTCTCATATAATGATTATACTTTTTATATAGCTTTTCACATGCTTTCCATTTAGGTGATTATTTTGTTTAATATCCAGTGCAGCATGCTTCTGAAGTTTTACCTAAATGAATAATGAACATTTAAAATCACTCTTAAGTACATTTATGGAAGATTCTTATTAGCGTATGGAAGATGGAGAGGAGGTGAGAGGGAGGAGAGGTTAGTGTTTGGTAGGGGAATCTTTTTCCAGAAGGACTTCAGGCATCATGGATCTTTCTGGGGTTACTTCTCTACATTTTCTAGTGGCACTATCTGAGGTTTCTTCCCTACTTCGTTTTTTACTGGCACTAGGACCAGCTTGAGTCACTGGAGACCCCTGTTGAATAAAAAAACTGTCCAGACATATTTGTTTCTGACATCTCTTCAATATTTGCCTAAAATGATACAAAGTGTTGTCATTAAACATGTTAGAGACACAGATTGCAACGTCTTTGTTAGGATGATGTCTCAACAAAATGTTTTTAGATCACCCCACTTAGAAAATATTTCTTTAATCACTGAAGTAGGCAGTATCCCCTTCCTTCTCTTCCTCAGATTCCTCATCTGCCGTCTGTTGCTGTTCCTGCTGAAGGTCTTGCAGCTCCCCACTGGTTAGCACTTCCCTGTGGGCATCCACTTTGAAATCCCCTCAGACCAAGAGTGTTAGCCTATTCTTTATAGGCTTGTGCCCAGGCAATGAATTTTCATCCTGCATGATGTAGGTCCGTTTTGGCATTTTTTTTCCAGAACAGGCCTATCTCATCATAATTGAAGACCTGTTGAGGGAGGAATCCTTCAGCCTCAAGATATTCCTTGAATTCCTGAACAAATTCTTTGGTGGCACATTTGTTGAAACTTCAGCCTCCCCATGCTGTATGACGCTATGAATGCGCATATTTTTTCTGAATTTTTGGAACCATTCTCTGCTGGCCTTGAAATCACTAAGAGCAGCACTTGTTGTTGGCATTTTCTTGTTTAGATCAGCATGCAACATCGTAGCTTTCTCACAAATGATTGCTTCAGACACACTATCCCCCACTAACTGTTTTTCATTGATCCACACCAACAACAGTTTCTCTACATCTTCACTAGTTGCGATCTCTGTTTCGATAATGACGTGACCCCTTTTGCAATATCAGGTGCCTTGATTTCATGTTTCTTTGCTAGGATAGAGCTGATCATTGACACCGTCTTACCATACTTCCTAGCAAGATCAGCTACACATGCACCACTTTCATACTTCGCTACAAGTTCTTTCTTAAATTATATCATGTTCCTAGCTTTTTTTTTTTACCGAAAGGGTGGCACTTGCTGCTTTCTTTGGTCCCATGAGGGCTACTTTGCAATTAGTTTTACCAAAATAAGCACATAATAGAACAAACACATGCGGTGATGTTGACTACAAGCGCGGAGAATAGAACAAACACATGCGGTGATGTTGACTACAAGCGCGGAGAATAGAACAAACACATGCGGTGATGTTGACTACAAGCGCGGAGAATAGAACAAACACATGCGGTGATGTTGACTATAAGCGCGAAGATGCTTGTTAGACGAGAAACAAAGCCAGAATGGGTCACGAGGTAAAGCAGAATACTATATATCTGCCGGGGAAGTTGCATGTACAAAAATGATATTGTTATGATACAATAAAGTTTTGTACATACTACTTACCCGGCAGATATATACAATTAATGGCCCGCCTAGCCTCCCCTCAGGAGACAGGTGGAAGAGAAAATCTGATTAGAAAACGGGAATGGTTCCTAGTCCCCCCACCCAGCGGCGGGAGGGTAGATCACCTGACCTACCTGTAGCGTGTGCTGCGAAATTTGAATTTCTGTCGGGGATGTCAGAGACTATAGCTAAGTATATATCTGCCGGGTAAGTATGTACAAAACTTTATTGTATCATAACAATATCATTTTATAGGTCAGTTTCGCTTTATTATGAAATTTACTGGGTGTTTTTTGGAGGGCTTGGAACGGATTAGCCATTTTACATGTAAAATGCGGTCCAAGATACGATAAGCTCATGATACGAAGGCCGCCTCAGAACAGATTAATTTCGTATCTTGAGGTACCACTGTACTTTATTAAGTTTCAACTGAATGCTGCTGAAAGGTGTTTTGAGTGGTGCTCAATAAGCATCATATTAAAGGAAGGTTACTTATTTTACCTAATTAGCGCCTAGATGTTGGAAGTATCGTAAGCGACCTTTTGCTTTCAGTAGCCAGTCCTCTCCCAGGTTTTCTCAGCCAGGTGTGTCGACTCGCTCGCGTTCACAATGCTGTTAAAGGTAGAGGTAGTCTTGTCATCTGCTGAAGAGGAAGTGAATTAGAATTCTGCTCCTGCATTTATATATTTGAGCCTTCTCAAATACTTTTGTCGTAGACGCTCATCAGAATACATAGTACCGATTCTCCTGATGAGCACCAGGTATTAGCGCTTAGCTGCTCGAATCTCTTCCATGCCTCACCTGGCACCAGCTGTTGGACGTCTGGCGCTGCCTGTTGGATGCCCGACAACACAGTCTCCTCGTTCATCTTCTTCAACACTACAGGATCTTTCATTAGCCACCATTCGAACGGGAAGTTTCGATCACTAAGATAGACACGTGGCGAGAGGTGGCAAGTTCTCGCAAAGTTTGGTGCAGTCAACTCTATTTGACTCTCTTGCATTCCCATGATCAAACCAGTTGTAGGTAGAGAATGCTTTGTTTGGTGGGTGAAAACCTCTGCTCTCCTTTCAGGAAGCATCTTTTTCGGTCAAGCGAATAAGTTTTCCTAAGTCTGTGGTTTGCTATCATCACCACAAGTTGATGATGGTGTGAGTTATCACCTGCTCCTGCTAGCTCCGAGAAGAGAGGCCAAGAACATTCTTCCTCTCTTTTCCCTCTACTTCCTGGGCTACACTGGGCGGAACAAAGGAATAGAGGAACTCTACGGATTACACTCCCCAGAGTTCAGGTGCGAGAGACTGTGTTCCTGGTTTGATCTTCGTATCTCTCCAGTGTTCCCATTTTGGGGAACAACCAGTTCAGCATGAACTAGTTGTCCTCGGTGTCTTGTTATCGCCATAGGAGCTTCACTTCGGGATAGCTCCACCTTCGCTCTCTTCATTAGATAATGAATGAGGTCTGTTTAGTCCTTATTCTTTTTCTCTTTGAAGTGAATAAGAATTAGGCTGACACTTGGTTGACAGGAGCCTACGAATATACATGGTTGTGTATTCTCCTCGCGACATACGTCTGTTATCATTTGTACTGTCCAAGTACAAGTGTATACCTGTAAGTTAATTCTTCTGGTGTGTGACCGAGACAAATAGTACTATCTCTTAATTTCCTGAAACTCAGGACAGCCTTTCTGGCCTTCCAAGAGTTTCGGATTTTAATACGACTAGTGTATTGTTTTGGCAACAACACCACAGGGTTGGCATTATCAGCGAACAAGGGGGTTTTCTTTCCCTCTTGTTTCGGTTAACATGTAGGTGCTCTAGGGTATCTGTCGTACACTCAATAGCTCTATAAGACGAATACATTCCAAGGCGGAATGTGCTACTAGGCAAATCTCAGCCTAAGGAGTCAAGTGAGAAGCAGAGTATGTACTGCCTTCTCACTGAGTTTTTGTTCGTCGTAGTTTTGTTTCTCCTCTGTTGAGGGTTAACTTCTAATTCAGATCTCTGCCTGGCCATCACGGACTTAAATTTGTGGTTGGCTCAGGATTCTCGCTTATGGGTGATATTTTGTGTTCCACAGTTGCCATTGTGAGAATCATCGGACAGAGATGTCTCATTAGACTCATTATCTATTTCTGTTTACCAACGGTACCAGAAGTCTGTAAGTCTTCTGCTTCGTTGCAGTTGATCCATAGTCCACTGCAATGATTTAAAATTATTTTTCAGACAAACACCATGGTTTTGTTTTCCATATTCTTTTTTCAAATTCATAAAGTGTTCAATTACCAGTCGTTCACCCCGAATTGGAGTGAGGTTGGAAGACTTAGCCTGATAACTCTGCTGTCAGCATGAAGAGAAGAGTTCCTCCCAGAACCTGTCTCTTCCTCTGTCTAAACGTGTTGTCTTCTAGTTGATAGGGACTTCATGTTTAAGACATACTCAGTGTTGTCAAGTCTTTTTTTTTTTTGCTTTTTTTTTTTTTTTTTGAAGCGAAGCTAAGGATGCGAGAACTAGGGATGTGCCCAAGTATCGGTATTGGTGAATTTCTGGCCGATACCACCCAATACTTTTGTCATTAGTATAGGAATTTAAAATCCTTCTAGGCTGGCATAATATTAATTTTCTGTACCACTTTTTATTTCTAGGATAATTTATTGAATATTATCTTTAATAAAATTATAATTTGTTCATGAAACTTACCCAGCAGATATATATATAGCTGTATTTCTCCGAAGTCCGACAGAATTTCAAAACTCCCGGCTCACGCAGTGGTCGGCCAGGTGGTTTAGTACCCATTCCCGCCGCTGGGAGGCGGGTGTCAGGAACCATTCCCATTTTCTATTCAGATTTTTTCTGTCGCCGGTGTTGATAACAACTGTTTTCAACACCTCCGTCTAGGATTTTCGAAACTTCTCTGTTACTTGAGTATCCTGTTTGTTTTTTGGTTATCGAACGTGGATTGTGACTAGGCTTACGCTGATAGTGGATTGGATTTGAATTTGGTTTGGTTTTTTCCTTTAACTAAGATGTCTGGGACTAGTTTATCTAGCACCAGAGTGTGTTGTATGAAAGGTTGTAAGGTGAGGCTACCGAAAGGTTCGGTAGACCCACACACAATATGTAATAATTGTAGAGAACATACGTGTGTTATAAATGACCGTTGTAAGGAGTGTGAATGTCTGTCTGATTCGGGTTGGAAGGTTTATGAATCCTATGTGCGGAAATTGGAGCGTGATAGGATACGGAGATCTTCCTCCAGGAGTGTATCAGTCAGTAGAAGTAAGGGTAGTAAGGTTTCTCCTACTATACATTCAGTAGTTGGTACACCTAAATCTGTTGTGCCTTCGGGCCCTGAAAATGTTGTGCCTTCGGGCCCTGAAAAATCAGTGGAAGACAATGCCCTTTCTACGATTCTGGAATCAATACGAAACCTAGGATCTAAAGTGCTCGCTTTGGAGGGTAAAAGCATTATTAGTGAACAAAGGTGCAGTGAAAGTGCCCCCAGTGTTGTGGAGGGGGCGTCAGATCGGCCCTATAATGCCTCTAGGCCTGGACCTCTGTCGAACTTCCAAGCCCAGGAAGACGGACATGTCGAAAGCCGCAGGAGGGTTACGGGGAACCCCCACCGATCTGGCGTCCCTTCGGCAGAACCTGTAGACGATCCCCAGGCTGCCAAAGAGTGTGCGAGTGCGCGTATCCTCCGCGAGTGCTTTTCGTCCTCGGAGGCGTCCTCCCCTAACAGGAGTTGGAGCATGAGAAGACGCTCACGTCCTCTGAAAAGAGCTATGACGTTAAATGTCGCACAGGCGGCTATCGTCAGTAGTCTCTCAGAGGAGGGCGCAGAGTCTCTTTGCGCTGCTTCTTCGTTACGGGCTTCGCCTCGAGACTTGGATTACTCTCCACCGCAAAAAAGATCGAAAACTCAAGGTGTCGCACAAGCGGCCAGAGTCTTCGATCGCAGTGAAGAAGACGCTTCACGTCCTTTTTCGCCTGTGGGTTTGCGGTCTTCACCGGAGAGTTTTGCTGCATGGACTCCTCAAAGGAGAATTATGATGTCATCTGACGAGGACGCCTTGGAGCGGCCTATTCGTTCTAAGAATAGAAGAACGGGTCCTGTGAGAAGGGATAGGGCTTCCCCTCGCCCCTTGCCTTCTCATAGGATCAGTTTTTCTCCTGAAAAAGAATCTTCTACTACAAAGAGTGTTATCAGGTCGATGCAACAACAACTTGCTTCGTTGCTGGCTGAGAGAGAATCAGAAATTCGTCCGAGAAGAAAAGATGATAGATTACCGATTAAAAGATCTAAGAGGTCTCCCGCACGGGTGGACCGATCGTCTCTTTCGCCTGTGAGTACTCATTCTAGATTTCGTACGTCTCACCTGCAGTTGGAGAAAGGGCATGAAAAACTTCCTACGAGGATTCGCCCAGACTCTCGAGGCTCGCTTTATACAAGAACGGACGATCCTATGATTACGCAACGAGGCCGTATACAGTCTGAGAAGCTCGACGCTCCTAGTTCGGCTTGGAAGGAGCGGAGTGTTCACAGGGACGCCTGTTTAGACAAGCGGTACGCTCGGACAGACGTCGAGCGTGACGCTCACCTGGACGCCAGGCGTGGCGCTCGGAGGGACGCCGAGCGTGACGCTCACCTGGACGCCAAGCGGGACGCTCGGCTGAGCGTCGAGCGTGACGCTCATCTGGACGTCAAACGTGACGCTCGGCTGGACGCCAAGCGTGACGCTCGGCTGGACGCCAAGCTTGACGCTCGGACGGATGCCAAGCGAGACGTTCAAACAGACGCTTTGTTGCATATCCATCAGGTATCACAGCAAGGTATTAGTATGGAACCTCAACTGCAATCGGCTTTTCGAAGGGACTCCCATCGAGAGAATGAGCAAGAAATTGGTACCGCTTTATCTGAATCTTTAGATATTAATATTCAGAATGCTCCATGCACGTCTAACCAACGATCTTCATTAAAGCTCGGAGTGAAAGGACTTGTACCACCAGCTTCGGGAGTCCCCCTTGGTCCACTCCTATAGATGAGGAAGGATTAAGTAATATTTCAGAGGAAACGGAAGAGGATCAACCTGCTGTGTCAGATTCATCCGATTATCAAGTTTTGGTTCGATTGCTTCGGGATTCATTTGGAGAAGAGTTTCAACCCGCAGCACCTCGGTCGCCTCCTTCTCAGTTTTCGTTGTCAAAAACAAATAAGACTCCTGGATTTGTTAAAATGACAAAGTCTCTTTCAACTAAGAGAGCTTTTAAGAAGGTGCAAGATTGGATGGAGTCTAGAAAAGCTCAAGGAAAGTTTTCCTTTGCCCAGCCTCCTTCAAGACTTTGCGGCAAGGCTGGGATCTGGTATGATACAGGTGAGGATGTCGGGTTAAGAGCTCCCGCATCGGCTCAAGGTGACTTTTCCAGTCTGGTTGACGCACCAAGAAGGTCTCTTCTTTCGTCAGCTAAAATAACATGGACACCGGCGGAGATAGACCACCATCTGAAAGGTCTTTTTCGGACAATTGAAGTATTTAATTTCTAGACTGGTGTTTGGGGCTGCTTGACACTAAGTCTCGTAGTCAAGACTCAATTAGCTTGGGGGAGCTATCCAGTGTTTCTCGCTTGTATGGATAAGGCCGTCAGATGGTTCAGAGGAATTGGCTTCACATTTTTGTGCAGGGCTCCTGAAAAAGAGAGCTATCTACTGTAAATTTACTACCAAAGCAGTGTCTCCAACACAGAAGGCAGAATTGCTTTTCGCCCCTCTTTCTGACCATCTCTTCCCCCAGGCTATGATTAAAGATGTAGCTGGAAGTCTACAGGCAAAAAAGCTACTCAGGATCTATTAGCACAATCTTCTAGAACCGTGGGGGTTTTTTTTTTTTTGCTGGGTTTCCTTCGACTTCAACCCACGAAAACCCAGGTTTTCTGAAATAAAATAAAGCCCTTTCGAGGTGGAGCATCCTCTAGACCTTCTCCTAGAGGAAGAGGACTCTCTAGAGGCAGAGCTCAGTCTAAGTCCAGAGGTAAAAAATGAGGAGGAAGTCCTTCAGTCGCCAGTAGGTGCCAGGCTTCATTTATTTGCAGAAGCTTGGAAGAAGATAGAGGCAGACAACTGGTCGCTCAACGTCATCGAGCGAGGATACAAAATACCTTTCCTGAAGCCTCCTCCATTGTGCACAACACCTATAGATCTATCACCCTCGTACCATGGAGAAAAACAACAGATCTTGTACGATCTGATAGAACAAATGCTCGAGAAGAAAGCAATAGAACAAGTCGAGGACATTCAGTCCCCTGGTTTCTACAACAGGTTATTCCTGGTGCCGAAACAGTCGGGAGGCTGGCGGCCAGTTTTAGATGTGAGCAGTCTAAACCTTTTTATAGAGAGACAGACGTTCAAGATGGAGACACCTCAGTCAGTGCTTGCGGCCTTAAGACAAAACGACTGGATGGTATCACTGGACCTGCAAGACGCATATTTCCACGTCCCGATACATCACCGATCGAAGAAATATCTGCGTTTTGTCATGAAGGAAAAGTTTTCCAATTCAGAGCTCTTTGCTTCGGTCTGAGTACGGCACCAATGATTTTCACAATTCTAATGAAGAATGTGGCGAGGTGGCTTCATCTTGCAAACATAAGGATCTCTCTATATCTAGACGACTGGCTAATTCGAGCATCGTCGAAAGAAAGGTGTCTGAAGGACCTTCAATCAACCTTAACTCTAGCAAAGTCCCTGGGACTTCTAGTGAATTTCGAAAAGTCGCAGCTGATCCCCACACAGTCCATCGTTTGTATTCTGGGGATTCAGATGGATTCAGTGGCTTTTCGAGCTTTTCCGTCCCAGGGACGGCAACAGCAAGGATTAGAAAAAATATCAGTCTTCTTTTTTAAGGAAGAATCATGCTCGGTGAGGGAATGGATGAGTCTGCTGGGCACCATTTCCTCGCTGGAGAAGTTTGTTTCCTTGGGGAGACTACATCTCAGACCGCTCCAGTTTTTCCTGAAGGAGAATTGGAAGGACAAAGAAAATTTGGAGTCAATTTTGAGGATCCCAAAGGAGGTAAAGGATCACCTAAAGTGGTGGCTCGATCCTGTAAAGCTTTCGGAAGGAACTTCCCTCAAACTTCAGAGCCCCGACCTAGTGTTGTTCTCCGACGCGTCCACCACCGGCTGGGGAGCTACACTAGGGAGGGAGGAAGTGTCAGGCACCTGGAGAGGGGAACAGGTGTTCTGGCACATAAATCTCAAAGAACTGGCGGCCATATACCTGGCACTTCAGTTTTTCAAAGAAAAAGTCTCAAACAAGATAGTGCAGATAAATTCAGACAATACCACAGCTCTGTCATACATAAAAAAGCAAGGAGGGACTCACTCGCGATCATTGTTCAACCTAGCAAGAGAGATCTTGTTATGGGCAAGAACTCAGAAAGTAACGATTCTAACGAGGTTCGTTGCAGGCGTGGAGAACGTCCGGGCAGATCTCCTCAGTCGGCAGGGTCAACTGTTGCCGACCGAGTGGACTCTGCATCAGGATGTGTGTCGAGAGCTGTGGAAGTTATGGGGACGTCCTCTAGTGGACGTCTTTGCGACAGCGAGAACAAAGAGGCTTCCGTTGTATTGCTCCCCCGTGCTCGACCCGGGAGCAGTAGCAATAGATGCACTTCTTTGGGACTGGACAGGGATGGATCTTTACGCATTTCCCCCGTTCAAGATTCTGGGAGAAGTGATGAAAAAGTTTGCAATGTCAGAAGGGACGAGATTGACGTTAATCGCTCCTTACCTTTACTGGCCAGCAAAGGAGTGGTTCACAGAGGTCATGACCTATGTAGTGGACTTCCCGAGGACATTGCCCATGAGGACAGATCTACTCAAACAGCCCCACTTCGAGAGATACCACGGAAAACCTCCCCGCTCTGAGTCTGACTGCATTCAGACCTATCAAAAGTTGGTCAGAGCGAGGGGTTTTTCTAGACCGGTTGCAAAAGCAATCGCCAATGCGAGAAGAGCTTCCACGCTTGGAGTCTATCATCGAAGTGGGCTTCGTTTAGGAGCTGGTGCAGAAGAACACACATTTCCTCTACCACGGCCTCTGTGAGCCAAATAGCGGACTTTTTGCTCTACTTGAGAAACGACCTAAAGCTTGCAGTCTCAACAATCAAAGGCTACAGAAGTATGTTATCTGTAGTCTTTAGACATAGAGGAATTGATTTGGCAAATAATAAGGATATCCACGATCTTTTAAGGTCTTTCGAGACTATAAAGATTCCTCAACCTAAGTTACCATCATGGAATTTGGATGTAGTACTTAAATTCCTAATGTCAAATCGGTTTGAACCCCTTCAGAACGCCTCTTTAAGGGATCTTACTAAGAAAACTATTTTCCTAACGACTCTGGCGACGGCGAAGAGAGTTAGTGAAATTCAAGCCTTTAGCAAGCATATTGGTTTTAGGGGACATAATGCTGTTTGCTCATTAAGTCCTACGTTTCTAGCGAAAAATGAAAATCCGTCTAACCCTTGGCCCAAAAGTTTTTGAGATTAAGGGTATGGCGGAATCATTGGACACGAACCAGAGAGAGTCCTGTGCCCTGTCAGGGCTCTCAAGATTTATTTACAAAGAACGAAGGAATGTCGAGGTCCTTCGAGCAACTTATGGTGTTCGGTCAGAAGACCAGATTTGCCGATGTCGAAGAAGCTCTGGCATTCTTCTTGAGAGACACCATTAGACAGGCGCATTCATCTTGCGAAGACAGTGATGTTAAGCGTGTTGAAAGTGAATGCACATGAAGTGAGAGCTATATCTACCTCGGTAGCTTTCCAAAAGAACATGGCACTCAATGACATTCTGAGTGCCACCTTTTGGCGCAGCAACTCGGTGTTCGCTTCAACTACCTGCGGGATGTGAAGACGACATACGAGAACTGCTATGCGCTTGGACCATTACGTCGCAGCAGACACTTTGTTGGGGCTGGAAAGTAGCACTCATCCTACCCTGTAGGAAATGGGTAGGTTGAGTTTTTATGGATTGTTTTATGGTTGTAAGGTCGTCCGCCTGAGCGGACTTCCTTTCCTTTAGCCTAAGTGATGTGGG
>NC_061092.1:47846485-47954061 GCF_015104395.2 Macrobrachium nipponense | reverse complement strand
TGGCCAGCCATTGGGCAACTTGGACAGCGCCACGGCGCCGAGACCTGGATTGTAGATGTCCTTCGGGAGGGAGATCTATAACCTTCGAATCTCGTCACCCCTCCCTCACCTCCAACCCGGTCCAACAGCAGGCGTACGTTCCAGGGCATCGAAGGACGTAGCATTGAGACAGGAGATCAAGACCATGCTGAGCAAGAGAGCTGTAGAAATCGCACGGATCAGTCACCGGGCTTTTACAGCCGACTCTTCCTGGTGGAAAAGTCTACGAGAGGCTGGCGCCCGGTGATAGATCTCTCTCCCCTGAACCGGTTGGTTCGCCAGACCCGGTTCACGATGGAGACGGCACGCGCAGTGCTCGACTTCTATCAGGGGAGAACGATAGTACATGCTTTCAGTGGACTTGAAGGATGCGTATTTAACAAATACCCATTCATCAGTCCTCCAGAAAGTACCTCCGCTTCATCCATCGACGGGACAGGTGTACCAGCTCAGGCCCCACGTTGCTTCGGTCTCTCAACCGCCCCCACAGGTGTTCACGCGAGTGTTCACTCTGGTGTCTGCTTGGGCCCATTCGCACGGGATACGTCTGATGGGTATTCTCGACGATTGGGTTAGTCCTGGCGAGCTACCGCTCGCAGTTGCTACAGGACAGGGATCGACTGCTCGAGTTCTGTCGCGATCTGGGGATCGTTCTGAACTTCGAAAAGTCCGATCTCGAGCACAAGCAGAGGATGAAGTACCTGGGTATGCGGATCGACACGGTAGCAGGGCGATCTTCCCCGCAGACTCGTGGATCAGCAGTTCAGGGAGGCAGCCAACCAGTTCCTGTCTCGGCAGGAACAGGTAGCTCAGCAAATGGCAAGTCGTGATCGGACACCTGTCGTCACTCGGGAAGCCAGTCCCTAACGGGCGTCTTCACCTGCGGTCTCTTCAGGGAGACTGAAGGAGAGTTGGTCACAGGCGACGGATCCCCCAAGCTTTCCATTGTCACGGACACAGGAGGTGAGGCAGGACCTAGCCGGGTGACTGGACGACAGGAACCCCTTAAGAGGAGTGCCTCTGCGCACTCTCCCCCCGGGACATGCAGCTGCTCTCAGACGCATCGACGAGGGATGGGGCGCACACCTGGAAGAGTTGCGGACTTCAGGAGTGTGGTACGAGAACGACAAGCACCTTCACATCAATGTACTGAAACTCAAGGCAGCGTTCCTCGCTCTCCAAGAGTTCCAGGACCGCTTGATGGGACACTCAGTGGGTTGTTGATGTACGTCAACACCACGGTGGTGGCTTACGTCAACAAACAGGGGGGGGCCTAGTGTGTCTCCCGTTGTATCAGTTGACTCGGCAGGTGCACGAGTGGCCGAGGCGCACTCAATAGAGCTGTCGGCACGCTACATTCCAGGGAAGGAATGTAGTAGCAGACACGCTCAGCCGTCGGGATCAGGTGATAGGGAACCGAATGGTCTCTACACCAGGACGTGGCGGAAAGGCTCTTCGACCTGTGGCGGCGACCAGTCGAGGATCTGTTCGCCATCCGGAACACAACAGGAAGCTCCAGGTGTTCTTCTCGGCCGTGCCGGATCCATGGGCAGCTGCAGAGGACGCTCTTCAACACCCGTGGGACGACCTCTTCGCCTATGCCTTTCCCCCGTTCAGCCTGATTCGCAAGGTGATCAGTCGAGCACTGGTCATCCCGAATCTCAGGATGATCCTGATGGCTCCCAAATGGCCACAGGCCATTTGGTATCGGACCTGCTGGCTCTTCCTCGCAAGAGAACCGAGAGAAATTCCCCATTGGCACAACCTTTCTCGCCCAGCACACGTCGAGCTTGGTACCACCGAGCAGTCCAGTCCCTACTTCTTCACGGCTGGCTGTTATCCCCACCAATCTCTTGCGACTGAGAAGCTTTTTTCGTAGCGCAGCAACAGAGATGGCTGGAAACGTCCCGTCAGTCCTCTGCAGCTGTGTACCAGGGGAAGTCGGGCCGTCTTCTGGGGTTGGTGGGTCGTAGACGGGGCCTATCTCCTCTCAGAGCAACTCTTCAGCAGGTACTGGTTTTCCTCGTTTTTCTTCGCGAGGAAAGCTCCTCTAAGTTCCCACAGTCAAAGGATACAGAGCCGCCTTGACGCTCGTCCTGAAACTGACTGGGATTGGACATCTCGAACTCGTTCGAGATCTCCTTGCTTAAGAGCAGCCTCCAAAGGTCTTGCCAACCCAGGGAAACTCACAAGACCCTCTTCTTGCTGGACCTGGCATCGGCGAAGAGATACGGAACTTCATGCAGATAATGATGTGGATGAGATGCTGCTTTGTCCTGGGAGGACGCTACGGCGCTATCTGAAGAGAACTCGACACCTCGGGCCTGAGTGTCGACGCCTCTTCTTTAGCAACGGGGTCACCAAGAAAGAAGTATCAAGCACTCTTTCGTCCTGGCTGCGTGAGTCTTCAGGAGGGCGTATGAGGCTGATGGTAGTGACGACATCCGTACGTCCCGTCCGAGAGCTCACGAAGTCAGAAGTATTGGCCCCTCGTTGGCGTTTCGTAAGAACTTCTCCGTGGCGCAGGTATGGAAGGCAGGGGTCTGGTACAACCAGACTACCGGCACCTTCCTTATACCTCTTGGATATTGCCCATAGGTCCTTGGATCGGTTTCCTTAGGACCCGTGGTGGCTGCTCAACACGTCGTCTAGCTAACCCAGACCCTAGCAGGCTGAACAGCATCGAGTCCTGGTGTGACTGTATGAATAGATAGTGAATGAGAAAGTGACTGGCTTCTCTTTCTATCTTTTTTCTACCCCTCTACCTGTGGTAGAGGGATACGGTCATTACCCTGCTGGATAAGGACGAGATGCCGGTGAGCTATATGACAGAGCCCCATCCTATCCCTTTCACTAGGGATAGGAGCAGAATATCCACCACTTCCTTCTACAAGGGGGGGAAGAAGTGGATGCCTACAAGAGTCAAAACCATGACTTTATCTTGCTCCTGTACAGGAACAAGTTCTTACATTGCTGGTACGAAGAGATACGCTTGCCTCTCTCTTAGTACTCGGTCCAGAGGTCTGACCATTGATCCTGCGGTGCACACCCCGATCAATCGGACAGAGGCTTGGATCCCTCCCTCGCTCTTACGACCAGGGAGGCTTCCAAGGTTGGGCGAACACCAGTCTGTTCACAAAAGACTCAGATTCCACCCACCAAGAAGTGAGTCTTCCTATTGTAAAAGGACCGAAGGTTTGTATGCCGTGTCGGAACAAATGACAATTTGTCCAAAATTGCATTTTGTTCATGAAACTTACCTGTCAGATATATATATAGCTGTATTCTCCGACGTCCGACAGAATTTCAAAACTCCCGGCACACGCAGTGGGCGGCCAGGTGGTTAGTACCCATTCCCGCCGCTGGGAGGCGGATATCAGGAATCATTCCCATTTTCTATTCAGATTTTTTTCTCTGTCGCGGTAGTGAAAACACCTGTTTCCACTACCTCCGCCTAGGATTTTGAAACTTCATTAGCCGCTTAAGTATCCTACTTATTTTTTGAATGATTGACTTGGATTTGTGGCTAGGCATACGCTATCATAAATTAATTAAAATTTTTTTCATTGCATATGATGTCTGAATCTAGGTAGCCTAGTTTCAGATTTGTTGTCTGCAACGGGTAAGGGGGAGGCTACCGAAACCTTCGGTAGACACTCGTTTAGTATACATGACGTTTACATGTTTTCTTTGTTGAGAGATCAATGTAATTAGTGTAATGTTGACTGATTCCGAAAGAGACGTATGATTCGTATGTACGCAAATTAGAGCGTGATAGAATCAGGAGGTCTTCCTCCACAGTAACAGAAGTTAGGATAATGAACCTACTAACCTCCAGTAGACTTTATTTTGCCTAACCCTGTGGTATGGCTTACGGGCCTAGAGGAAGTTCTGTGAGAAGTAATGCCCTTTCTATTATTGTGGATTACATCAAGTAAGCTTGAAAAAGTGCTCGCTCTCCAATCAGTGTTGTGAGTGTAGTGATGTTGATTTTGCCCCTAGTGTTGTGGAGGGGGCGTCAGATGGCGGTCTATAACGCCTCTAGGTCTAAACCTCTGTCGGACTCCCAGGACCAGGGAGGGGGCAAGTTGAAAACCGAAGGAGGGTTACGGGAACCCCCCACCGATCTGGCGTCCCTTCGGCAGGATAAGGCTGCCAAAGATCGTGCACGTGCACGAATCATGAAAGATTGCTTCTCGTCCTCCGAGGCGTCCTCCCCCGCAAGGTTGGAGCTCTCGGAAGGACTCGCGCCTCTAAGAAGCTTTAGAGAAGAGGACGCTTCACGTCCTCTCTCTCTTCAGGAAGGGAACGTCAGATCCGCCCCATAACGCCTCTAGCCTGGACCTCTGTCGGACTCCCAGACTAGGGCGGAGAGGGCATGTCGAAAGCCGAAGGAGGGTTACGGGGAACCCACATCGATCTGGCGTCCCTTCGGCTTGACTTAATATCGATAAGCGTGACAAAGACGCAAAATGTCGCACATGCGCTGTCGTCTTGGTCAAAGAGATTAAAAATGTCCTTAAGGCAGGACCCTCAAGGAGGCCGCCTTTCGAGACATTCAACGCTCTATCGAGAGGAAGACTTCGTTTGCACTTCCTCCATCTAGACTGAAAGGGAGAGCTGGGATCTGGTACGAAACAGGAGAAGAAGCAGGATTGAAAGCACCGTCTTCTTCTCAAGGAGATTTCGCCAATTTGGTGGACGCTCCAAGGAGGTCTTATTTGTCATCGGCTAAGGTTTCCTCCTCCCCTCATGGCGTTATGTATACGTTATGTGACGTTCGCTTACTACGAAACGGATATTGTTCAAGCTCATAAGATTGACGTCCGTCGCAAGCTGATTTGCATAGTCAAACAGCTCGCCAAGACGCATCTTACTCGTCCCTAAGGGACGCTCTGTCAGCGGACAGAGATGACACTGGACAGACTATCCTAGTTTCGACAGGAGAAGGGCAAAGAATTCCTCATACCCAAGAACACACAGGCGTCCTTTTAAATGCCCTTCTGCAGTGTCGATGAGCGTGACAAAGACGCAAGATGTCGCACAGCCGGCCGTCGTTTTTGTCAAGAGTGGCGAACGATGTCCTGAAGACTCGTCCTGATGACGATCACCGTACTTATGCTTAGGACGCTCGCGTTTCATGAGCGGCTCTCCCCTCGCCAGGAAGCCTCTCAAGTTACTCGTGTTGACGCACGTCATTCACTATGACGCTTCCCTTGATGTTCGTCGCTCTTCTATTCCGGACGCTCTTCAAGACGCTCAAAGAATGCAATCAGGACGTTCGGCAAGCACCTCGCGACGATGCCTTTCGGAACGCTCGGCGTTCCTTTTTTGAGCGCGTGTCTGGATATGTTCATTTGCATTACTAAGACGCAAAATGTTGCACAGGCGGCCACCGTCTTTGTTAGAAGGTAACGAAAGTCTTTAAGGCCGTCTGGAGACGATAGCCTTACGTCTTCCTATAGGGCTCTCACATCTTCAGGGAGCAGTGTGCGGCTCTCCAGGACGCTTTTCGGGTGGCCTTTCAGAAGACGCTCGACGTCATAAACATTGATAAGCTTTTGGAAGACGCTCGATGTCTTACACATCTGGTAGGCTCGCCAGGTACGCTAGCGAGGACGCTCGCCAGGACGCTAGCGAGGACGCTTTTTGAAGACGCTCGGCATCCTACACGTCATGACGCTCGGTAGAGCACTTGCCAGGACGTTCTTCAGAACGATAGGCGTCCTACGCATCAAGAACGTTCGGCAGGATTCCTGCAAGAACGCTCTTCAAGAGGGCGTCGTCGAAGTAGAGGAAGGAGTTTGGTCTCGTCAAGATGTCTACTTCTCTTTTACGAAGGGAGCGTTCAAGAGAATCCATCACTTGATGAATTCCAGGAAAACTGTAAGCAGATTTCGGTGTCATAAAACGCCTCGTCTGCTTTCGGGATTGCGCTGCCGAAGGGGAGGGGAACATTAAGGTCCTTCCTGTCGTAAGCCCAGTCTCTAATCAGGAATCCTACCCCTTCCTCGATTTCTGCGGGAATCGGGAAGGCTATATGCTCGAATTCCTGGATTACTTTCCGTCATGCAATTGGGTTAGTTCTCATTGACAAAGTTCTTAATAACATTTTATCGCATAAGCGGATAAGTAACAAAATTTCGAAAGAGCTCTCATTCATTAGTCAGAGGCTCATCCAGGAAAAAGACTTATAGACTACGTCCATGAAAGTCTTATGTCAAATATCATAAGAAGCTTGAACTTTCCTTTTCGATCTTCGGTTCTCACTTGAGGATTTCCATTTGAATAATATTATTCCTTTTTTTTGGCAAAGAGAATGAAGACAGTCGATTTCCATTCTCTCTCTCTTCCTTCGTCGAGGAAAGAATGTAGTAGAGAATTATATGTTCAAGTGACTGCAATACTTAGGTATTTTAACTTCGCGTCATATTACTAATGTAAAGTTCAAGTCATATACGCATATCGTGGTTACCTCTACAGATGGCAACCGAAAGGACTGTTATTTTAAGTGTATTTAATCGGTACTTCCTGCAAACTTCCAGGAGTTTCCGGTGTAAGGACAATGCTTGAAGGTATTGTTTACAACAACACCAACTCAGCTTCTGCATGTAGCGAATTGATGTTTCGCTTAAATATGCCTGCTTGAGAATTTTCTTCTGATCGATAATAGTAACGAAACCTATTCCTTCGTAGAAGAGAGTAGCTGGTAACTCAGGCAGAATAGTGCGAAACGAGAGGTTGCTGTCATTGTGGATGACGCAGTATATTTAATCGGTACTCCCGGCAACTTTCCAGGAGTTTCCGATTTAACATTTGGTTAATTAAGCGTAATGTTACGACAACACAAAATCAGCTTCTGTATTAGCGAATTCTGTTTCGCTTAGATATGCCAACTTGAGAGTTTCTGTTCAAATAATGGAAAATCTATTCCTTAGATGAATAGAATAGCTGGCAACTCGGCATAAGACTGCGAGAAGGTGAACATAAGCTGCTGCCTGTAACTGTCACAGTGTCTCACACTGTCAACCAACTCAGTGTTAGGTAGCTCGTTGTACTGCTCAGTCGGTTACGTCTCTCTCTCCCGCGGGATTGATTTACGAACCGTATCTCTGCCCTACAATCATGACTTTCGCCTCGGGTTGAGGGGATTTCTGGTAATCATGAATAAACGACTTCCTTTGCTAAGAAATTTTCAACAGAGATATCTCTTAGACATGTTCGGCGCTGCTTACCGCACTGTAACAGAATTCTGTACGAGTCTACCGCAGCATAGCACTATAATAATGCTCTCCTGCTTATGCAAAGCGCAGCCTTATTAGGGAAGGAAGCATGCTTAGTGAGGGAATGGATGAGTCTGCTGGGAACCATTTCCTCGCTGGAGAAGCTTGTTTCCCTGAATAGACTGCAATTCAGACCTCTACAGTTTTTCCTACAGGAGAACTGAAATAACATCAAAGATCTAGAGATAATTCTAAACGTCTCTCAATGGGTTAAGGATCACCTCATGGTGATAATGACGAGGGAGCCAGGCATCCGGACAGAGGTCCTGGCACATAATCTAAAAGAATTGGAAGCAATTTGGTTGGCTCTCCAGTTCCTCGAAGAGTGAGGTTTTGGTCGAGTGGTCCAAATCATCTCAGAATAATTCCGCAGCTCTCTCATATCCCAAGAAAAGAGAGATGGTTATCGGCATAGGCACGGAACGTAACGATCCTTAAGAGGTTCGTTACACGATTGCACGTCCGTGCGGATCTTCTCGATCGACGGCAGCAACTACTGACGTTTGACTTTTGAGTAATCCTCGCTTAAAAGAAGTATGTCGAGAGTTGTGGAGACTTTGGGGACGTCCTTTCGTAGATTTTGCAATATTGAAGACGAAGAAGCTTCCTCTACGTTGCGCCCTTATTCTCGATCCGAGAGGCGTAGCAATAGACGCCATCCTATAGTATGGAATGGGGATAGTTGGTTATCCCTTTTCCCCTATTCAAAAGCTTAGGAAATGTAATAGATAATCGCTGGCGTCAGAGGAGTGAGAAAAGACGCTGATCGCCCCATGTTGGCCTTCGAGAGGCTGGATTCACAAAGAGGTCACGTCCTTCAGAGAGCACTTTCCAAGGACCCTTCCCGAGAGAATCGGTCTACTCTAACAGCCTCACTTCGAGAGGTACCTAAAATCTCTCCGATCTGAGTCTGAATGCGTTCAGACTGTCAAGAAGCGAGAGGATCTTCAAGATTAATTGCAAGTCTCATTGCCAAAGCAAAGCAGTGCTGGCATATTTTGCAGTGTACCCAATCGGAGTGGGCCGTTTCTGGACATAGGGCAGGAAGAATGACTGTTCCTCTACCTCTGACCTCTGTGAATGACTTTACCGCCTATTCCCATTCCGTCTGAAGTATGGGATAAGCTAACAGTCCCAACGATTGTAGAATACGGAAATATGTTGTTGACGGCCTCTAGGCTCAGAGATTCGGATCTGTCAAACAACAAAGCCCTTCACGATCTTTGAGGTCTGCGGAAATCTTGATGGAACTTAGACGTAGTCTGAAGTTCTTGATGTCAAAGCATTTCGAACCTCTCCTTTCTGTAAACTTAATACACGTGACCAGAAAGGCTAATTTTCTAACCACTCTAGCTACGGAAATGAGGGTTAGTGAGGTTTTAGCCATCATCAGAGGTTTTTGGCTTTAGAGGACATAATTCGGTGTCCTCTAAGCCTTCCGTTCTTGCTAAGAACGAAAACCCGTCTAACCCTTGGCCCAGAGGCCTGGAGATCAAGGGGATGGCACAAATTATTGGGCAAGAGCCACAGAGAGTCCTGTGCCCTGTCGGGGCTCTCAAGTTTTATCTTGATAAAACTAAAGAAAGTCAGGTCATTCGGACAATCTGCGGTGTTCCGTAAAAAGACCAGACTTGCCCATGTCGAAGAACGCCCTGGCGTTATTTTTAAGGAGTCTTTCTAAGAGGCTCATTCGTCATGTTTGAACAAAGATTTGAAACCTTTTAAAGTAAATGCTCACGAGGTGAGGGCGCGGCCTCGGAAGCATTTCAACAGAGCATGACACTCAGTAATATCCTGAGTTGCCACGTTTGAGCGAAGCAACTCTGTGTTCGCTCACACTCCCGACGGGATGTGAAGACGACATATGAGATCTGCGAGTCGCTAGGACCATACATATCCGTCCGAAATAGAAATATTATTGGAGGCAGGAAGCAGCACGAATCCTATCCTATAGAAAAAGGGATAGGTGTGCTTTTAACTTTGAAGGGTTGGTCGCTTGAGGCGCTTTCCCTTTCGTTAGCCTAGAAGTTATGGGACTAACTTCGATAGGTTAGGTCAGGTGGTGGTTTTAGCTTCGTTGCCCTCACAGTATGGTCAATATGGTCTAGTCACATTGTGGTCACGCCCCCGTTGACAGATCATCTAGAGCGCACCAACTACACAGGTCACTACCTTGTTGGCAACTCTAGTAAAGCAAAAGCAGACTTCGGTGACAGTAATCAAGAAGTCAGCTATGCTAACAGGTAAGGAATCAAGATGTCAATCATCTGCACTTGAGGTGTTTCCTAAATCCTTCTATTCTGTCCCTTCCCACCTCCAATGGTGGGATTCAGCTATATATATATCTGACAGGTAAGTTTCATGAACAAAATGTTATTGTTATGATACAATAAAGTTTGTTCATACTTACCTGGCAGATATATATAATTAAAGTACCCACCCACCTCCCCTCAGGGGACAGTGGTATGAAAAATTCGAAATAGAAAATGGGAATGATTCCTGATATCCGCCTCCCAGCGGCGGGAATGGGTACTAACCACCTGGCCGCCCACTGCGTGTGCCGGGAGTTTTGAAATTCTGTCGGACGTCGGAGAATACAGCTATATATATATCTGCCAGGTAAGTATGAACAAACTTTATTGTATCATAACAATAACATTTTTCCTAACTATACAAACCTGAGGTCCTTTTACACATAGCCCCACCTCATGCCACCCCTCACTCTGCAGTTTTTGCTTGGGCCAAAAGCAAAAGTGATTTGTTTACCTCCCAGTCGCGCGCGCGCGCCTGTCGGACAAGCAGTTAACTACCGAACCCCTTGTTCGAAAGCTTACGACCTATCCAGCTGCCGCTAGTACCTTCCTATTGTAAAAGGACCTCAGGTTTGTATAGTTAGGAAAAATGCAATTTTGGACAAATTGTCATTTTACACACCTCCGCCTCAGGATTTTGGAAAACTTTTCATTGCTTGAGTATCCTCTTGACTTTTTGGTTTTTTGATTGGATCGATAGCTTGGCATACGTGATTTGGACTGTTTTTTTGAATTTGGCTTAGATTTTTTCCTTAAATATGTCTGGATGTAGTTCGGCTAGCGCCAGGGTGTGTTCGAAAGTGGAATGCAAGGTTAGGCTTCCTAAAGCCTTGGTTGATCCTCACACATTGTGTAAAGGGTGTAGGGGGCAAGAGTGTAAATATGATTTGCGCTGTAATGAGTGTGAAAGCTTGGATGATTTACAATGGAAGACGTATGAATCCTACGTAAATAAGTTAGAACGTGATAGGATTAGGAGGTCTTCCTCCAGGAGTAAGTCGGGTAGCAGACAGGGTATTAATGTATCCCCTTCTAACCCTCCTTTAGATTTTGTGTCTCCTAACCCCGTAGTGTTGCCTTCGGGCCCTCAAGTGGTGTCTGCGGAGGGTAATGCCCTTTCGCTTATTCTGGATTCATTGAAGACGCTTGAATCTAAAGTGCTTGCCCTTGAAAACAGGCAAAATAAGTGCAGTGATAGTGCCCCTAGTGAAGTGGAGGGGGCGTCAGATCGGCCCTATAGCGCCTCTAGGCTGGGACCTCTGCCGGACTCCCAGGACTCAGGGAGAGGGCATGTCGAAGGCCGAAGGAGGGTTACGGGGAACCCCCACCGATCTGGCGTCCCTTCAGCAATTCCTGTGGACGCTTCCCAGGCTGCTAAGGAGCGTGCTCGAGCACGTATCCTGAAGGATTGTTTTTCGTCTTCCGACGCGCCTCCCCGCGCAAGGGGTGGGAATCTCGTTCGGATTCGCGACCTTTGAAGAGGACTCTTCAAGAGCTTGACGCTTCACGTCATGCTTTGTCTGAGTGGCATTCTTCTCCGGAAAGCGTAGCTTTTCCGCCCCAGAAGAAGTCTAGGACGTCATCCGACGATGACGCCAGCGAGCGCCCCAGTCGCTCTTGAGCCAAGCTGTTCCTGGGATAAGGGAAGGCGAGAAAGGCGTCCCTCGCCCCTCTCCTTCTCACAAGCGCAGCTCGTCTCCCGCGTAAGGAGACATCTCAGACGGAGATCATCATTGCGATGCAACGGCAACTGGACGCTTTACTGAAGCAGAAGGAGACGGTACCTCGTCGAAGGAAAGACGATAGACTGCCCTATCAAGAGAACTAAGCAGTCTTTCTCCAACGGCTCCTCTTTCGTCCCCGTCTTCTGATTTTTCGCCCTCTAGACTTCGTTTTGCTCCCAGGGTGTTTGTCTATAGGTGACGTTAGACGCCAGGTTAGAGAGAGTTCTCTGCATGCCTCTCTCTTCCCGTATGAGGACGCTGGCCGGCGTTCCGACTTCGACGCTTCTGCTGACGACGATTTTGTAGCTGTCGGACGGACTTCTTTGCGTTCGGCCCCTCTTCGACATGACAGTGTTGACGCTCAACGATACGCTAGTCGGGCAGTTGATCAAGTTTCTTCGCGGGACGTTCGTAGGCGCTTCGCGGGACGTTAGAAGAGTCTCTTTGATGGACGCTCCGTTGGACGCTTCGCTGGACGCTCGGTCGGATGCTGATTTGGACGCTCGATGAGAACGCTACGTTGGACGCTCAGATGGACGCTCGTAGACGTTCTTGTAAGAGCTCTGTGGACGCGAATGTGGAAGTTCGCTGTCACTCGGATGTGTTCCCGAGACTTTGGCTCGTTCGCCTCTAAAGGTGATTCCTGATCCTGTGACTGTTAAGGATCCGTTACCCTCGTCTTCTCTTCATCGTTCGGATAGGAGACTTGGAGCTAAAGGACTTCTGCCTCTTCCTTCGGACTTGCACTCGGGTAGGGAAGAAGGAGAACTTAGCGGTTCTTCGGAGGATGTTGATGAAGAACAACCTGCTACGTCTGCTTCGTCAGATTATCAAGTTTTGGCACGACTACTTCGTGATTCGTTTGGCGATACTTTCCAGCCTGCTGCTCCTCCTTCTCCTCCTTCTCAGTTTTCGTCGTCGAAGACAAGCAAGTCTCCAGGTTTCGTGAAGATGAAGACGTCGTTATCTACTAGAAGAGCTTTCCGGAAGGTTAACGCCTCCTGGATGGAGTCTAGGAAAGCAAAAGGAAGGACTACTTTCGCCCTGCCTCCGTCTAGACTTAGCGGTAAGGCAGGGATGTGGTATGAGACAGGCGAGGAATTAGGATTGAAGGTTCCTACGTCTGCTCAAGGTGATTTCGCCAGCGTGGTTGATGCCTCAAGGAGGGCCCTTTTAGCCTCAGCTAAAGTATCTTGGACGACTTCCGAACTGGACCATCTTTTGAAGGGACTGTTTAGGTCCTTAGAGGTATTCAACTTCTTAGACTGGTGTCTTGGAGCCTTAGACAACCAATCTCGTAAGCCAGACTCGATCAGCTTGGGGGAGCTGTCCAGTGTATTGTCATGCATGGACAAGGCCGTCAGGGATGGCTCAGAGGAGTTAGCCTCTCATTTTTCAGCAGGGGTTCTTAAGAAAAGGTCGCTTTATTGCAACTTCGCGGCTAAGTCTGTCTCTCCAGCACAGAGGACAGAACTTTTGTATGCTCCCTTCTCGAGTCATCTCTTCCCCCAAGCTATGGTGAAGGATCTGGCAGTTAGTCTGCAAGAGAAAGCACACAAGACCTGTTGGCTCAGTCTTCGAGACGCCTCCGCTGGCCCTTCAACGTCATCAGGAGCCCAAAAAACCGTTTAGAAAGCAGAAGCCCTTTCGTGGAGGGACTTCCGCTAGATCGTCTCCTCGAGGAAGAAGCCTTCCTAGAGGTAGAGCCCCTTCCAAGTCTAGGGGCAAGAAGTGAGAGATCGTGCCTTCAGTCACCGGTAGGAGCCAGGCTGCAGTTGTTTGCAGAAGCCTGGAGAGTAAGAGAGGCAGACACCTGGTCTCTCGACGTCATAGAGAAGGGTTACAAGATCCCTTTCATAAAGCCGCCCCCGTTGACTTCCACTCCCAGGGACTTGTCCCCATCGTATCCTCTAACAAAGCGAAAGATACTTTTCGACCTGCTCGAGCAGATGCTCGAGAAACGAGCAGTGGAACAGTTTTAGACCTGGCAACGCCAGGATTTTTACAACGATTGTTTCTTGTACCGAAACAATCGGGAGGGTGGCGGCCCGTCTTGGATGTAAGTCGTCTAAACCTCTTTATAGAGAAGCAGAGGTTCAAGATGGAGACACCTCAGTCAGTTCTGGGGGCCTTAAGACCCGGAGATTGGATGGTATCACTCGACCTCCAGGACGCCTACTTTCACGTCCCGATACATCCCCAATCGATGAAGTACCTTCGGTTCGTATTGAAAGGGAAGGTCTTTCAATTCAGGGCTCTTTGTTTCGGACTGAGTACGGCCCCTTTTATCTTCACCATCTTAATGAAGAACGTGGCGAGGTGGCTCCATCTTTCCAACATCAGAATCTCGCTCTAACTGGACGACTGGCTCATACGAGCCTCCTCGCAGACCCGGTGCCTGAAGGACTTGCAAACGACTCTGTCTTTAGCTGCGTCCCTGGGACTTCTGGTGAACTTCGAAAAGTCACATCTGACCCCAACACAGTCCATCGTGTATCTGGGGATTCAGATGGATTCAGTGCTTTTCGGGCTTTTCCTGTCCCAGGAACGTCAGCAACAAGGCATAGAAAAAGTGTCGGCCTTTCTAGGGAAGGATTCATGCTCGGTGAGGGAATGGATGAGTCTGCTGGGGACCATTTCCTCACTGGAGAAGTTTGTTTCCCTGGGGAGGCTACACCTCCGACCTCTTCAGTTCTTTCTGTCGGACAGCTGGACAGAAAAGGACAACTTCGACAGGAAGTTAAGCATCTCGGAAGAGGTGAAGAACCATCTAAGATGGTGGCTCGATCCGTGGAAGCTGTCAGAGGGCATATCCCTCAAGCTTCAGAACCCCGACCTAGTGTTGTTCTCCGACGCGTCATCCACGGGGTGGGGAGCAACTCTAGGGGGGGAGGAAGTGTCAGGTACCTGGAGAGGGGAACAGGTAACCTGGCATATCAACTTCAAAGAGCTGGCAGCGGTTCAATTAGCGCTCCAGTTCTTCCAGAACAAAGTCTCCCGTCGTGTAGTTCAAGTCAACTCGGACAACACCACAGCCCTGGCATACTTGAAGAAACAAGGAGGAACACACTCTCGCTCCCTGTTTACTCTTGCGAAAGAGATCCTACTTTGGGCAAAGGAGAGAGAAGTCACAATATTGACAAGATTCATTGCCGGAGTCGAGAACGTCCGGGCAGATCTCCTCAGTCGACAAGAACAGTTATTGCCGACAGAGTGGGACTCTCAATCAAGAAGTATGCCAGGAACTGTGGGTCTTTGGGGATGCCCCTTAGTGGACATCTTTGCAACGTCAAGGACGGCGAGACTTCCTCTGTATTGCTCCCCGGTTCTCGATCCGGGAGCAGTAGCAGTAGACGCCCTTCTATGGGATTGGACGGGCGGGCCTGGATCTCTACGCTTTTCCCCCCTTCAAGATCCTGGGGGAGGTGATGAGAAAATTTGCAGCATCGGAGGGGACGAGGTTGACTTTAATCGCCCCCTTTTGGCCCGCAGCGATCTGGTTCACAGAGGTGATGTTCTACCTAGTGGATTATCCGAGATCTCTTCCGTTAAGGAGAGATCTACTCAAACAGCCCCACTTCGAGAGTACCACAAAAACCTCTCCGCTCTGAGTCTGACTGCGTTCAGACTATCCAAAAGTTGGCCAGAGCGAGAGGTTTTTCGAAATCAGTGGCTAAAGCTATCGCCACCGCGAGGAGACCATCATCAATCGTGGTTTACCAATCGAAGTGGGCAGCCTTTAGAAGTTGGTGTAAGAGAAAAGGAGTTTCCTCTACCACTACCTCTGTGAGCCAGATCGCCGACTTCTTGCTTTATCTGAAACAAGATCTGAAGTTGGCAGTGTCAACTATTAAAGGCTACAGAAGCGTCCTATCTGTAGTTTTTCGCCATAGAGGTCTTGACCTCGCTAACAACAAGGATCTCCATGATCTATTGAGATCTTTCGAGACGACCAAGGTACCACTACCGAAGCTACCTTCGTGGAACCTGGATGTGGTCCTCAAATATTTAATGTCAAATCGCTTTGAACCTCTTTCCTCTTCGTCTCTACGAGATTTGACGAAGAAAACTGTATTCCTAACTGCTCTGGCGACGGCGAAGAGAGTTAGCGAAATACAGGCTATCAGCAAACATGTCGGTTTCAAAGGGCATAATGCAGTCTGCTCTTTGAGTATGTCGTTTCTGGCCAAAAACGAAAACCCTTCCAATCCGTGGCCTAGAACATTCGAGATCAAGGTTATGGCAGAGATCATTGGTCAAGAGCCAGAAAGAGTCCTGTGTCCTGTTAGGGCTCTTAGAGAGTATATTCGTAGAACGAAGGATTGCCGAGGTTCTGCGGAGAACTTATGGTGTTTGGTCAAGAGACCAAACATGCCCATGTCCAAGAATGCACTGGCATTCTTTTTAAGAAACACCATTAAAGAGGCGCACGCTTCTTGCAAAGACAGCGACTTTAAGATGCTAAAAGTTAATGCGCACGAAGTAAGGGCTATTTTGACCTCAATAGCCTTTCAGAAAAACATGGCTCTTAAAGACATTTTAAGTGCTACTTTTTGGAGGAGTAACTCGGTGTTCGCCTCGCACTACCTACGGGAGGTGAGAACGACCTATGAAAACTGTTACTCTCTCGGACCATACGTCGCCGCAGACACTATTTTGGGGGCAGGAGGTAGCACTCATCCTTTCCCATAGAAAAGGGTAGGTGAGTTTTTAATATTTGTATGTTTATGGTTGTAGGGTCGGCTGCCGAGTACAGTCGTCCCTTCCTTTAGCCTTTGGTATATGGGAGTTTGTTGTTAGGCTAACTTAGGTGGTGGTTTTTGCCTCGTTGCCCTCAGAAGTATGGTCATGGTCTAGTCACATTGTGGTCCCGTCCCCGTTGACAGATCATCTAGAGCGCACCAACTACACAGGTCACTACCTTGTTGGTAACTCTAGTGAAGCAGAAGCAGGCTTGGGTGACAGTAATCACGAAGTCAGCTATGCTAACAGGTAAGGAACCAAGATGTCAATCATATACATTTATATGTTTTCTAAAATCCTTTTTCTGTCTCTCCCACCGCCAAAGGTGGGATTCAGCTATATATATATCTGACAGGTAAGTTTCATGAACAAAATGATATTGTTAAGATACAATAAAGTTTGTTCATACTTACCTGGCAGATATATATATTTTTAGTACCCACCCACCTCCCCTCAGGAGACAGTGGAGATAGAAATCTGATAGAAAATGGGAATGGTTCCTGATACCCGCCTCCCAGCGGCGGGAATGGGTACTAACCACCCTAACTCCCACTACGTGTGTCGTAAGTTTTAGAAATTCTGTCGGACTTCAGAGAATACAGCTATATATATATATCTGCCAGGTAAGTATGAACAAACTTTATTGTATCTTAACAATATCATTTTTAACTTAGTTCTGATGGTCCAAGTTCAGTATGAGTTGGAACTTGCAAAGGGATGTGTGCTTTTTTTGTGTTGAATATTTTGTTGATCTATACTGACAAACAATGTTATTTTTATTTTGTGTATCAGTATCTCATTTTTCTTGGGATTACTCAATAAAAACAATATTATGCATTGTAATGAGGCAAAGGATTATATACTTTGTTCTTTCTCAATGGAATTCGTGCCTTTGAAATTATTTATATAACCCTATTATATGACCTTCCAACATTTGAACTTTCAATACACAATAACCAGAGAATGGTTTTAGTAACAATATAAATTCTCCTAAATAACAGTAAAATGGAGGTAACAGGTATTGTTATTGCCTTTAAAAGCTGGTATCGGTATCGGTCAAAAATTTGGTATTGGTGCATTCCTAGTAAGAAGAGCCTCTACTTCCTTAGTTTTCAGGCATTATTTGCTCTTCACAGCCATTCTGCTATTGAGCTATTGGAGGTGTAAGCAATCTGTGCTTAATATATTTTTCATGTAGGCTTTAAAGAAATTTTTAAAAATTCAGTACCTCGAGACCATTTTAATGACTGACATGGCATCGCAGAGGGAAGCACAGGATGTTCTATTATCTCTTCACCTTTTCAGTAAGGTGCTGAGTTTGGAGAGTCAGGGGGTACAGTGTACCTGGAGCACCCACCACTCTCAGTAGAGGTGTCAGTGTTTTTTGGTTGATATTTTTTGGTGCTGCACCCAAGGCAAGGGTGGGCACTTATCATACTTTGCTAGCCATAGAAGCATTCCCTCTCACTACAGAGTTTCCCCTAAGTAGGAGGCGACCCTTGGCTTTGCTGCCACGCCACTACGTGTTGAGCACCAGCCAGAGGCAGTATTCGTCTGCATGGCTCTCTTAACTAATATGAATGACAAGCTTTGTTTTTTCAATGGTAGCAACTTTTCTATTTTCAAATTCATTACATGACGTAATGCTTGGAGTAGAATATGTCCATGATCCCACCTCCTTTTAATGTGGAGTCAGCTATATAATTACTGGGTAAGTCCCTTATACAAAAATGATATTTTTATAATAAAATAAGGTTTTGTATATACTTGAACAATAATTATATAATCAGAGCCTACCCACCTCCCCTCTGAGGGACATTGTGCATGAAACCAAATGAAGTGCTTTGCTAAGTCGTTCCTAGTAGTATTGCTGTTGGGGGACGGCACTGTATATCTACACTGTACAATCGAAGCGCTACTCACAAAATTTGAATTAGGCTTCTGTGCGTTGGAAACTGTAGCTATATAATTACTGGGTAAGTATATACAAAACCTTATTTTATTATAAAAGTATCAATTTCAGAAGTGGGGGTTCAGGTTTTTAATGGCATTGTTTTCCATTGCAAAAATATTTCAGGAAGACACCATTCACAAGTACATTCACAAACCCACTTCACCTTTTACAGCCTTTAAGCTACTGGCATTGTTTTTATAGTTGCAGAAAATGCATTCTCAGTTCCTTATCAAACATGCAACATGCATCTCAGTTCCTTATCAACATATAACATGCATATACAGGCAGTCCCCGGCTTACAACGGGTTCAGCTTACGACATTCCGAGGTTACAACACTTTTCAATTGTATTTATCAGAAATTATTTCCAGGTTTACAACGCATGTTCCGTGGTTACGACGTCTGCAACGGTGATCTTGCAGAAGAAATATGACTCCAAAAATGCAAAATAATCAATATTTGAAGGTTTCATACATTCAACTTACCTGTCAGATATATACATAGCTATCGACTCCGTCGTCCCCGACAGAAATTTAAATTTCGCGGCACTCGCTACAGGTAGGTCAGGTGATCTACCGCCCTGCTCTGGGTGGCAGGACTAGGAACCATTCCCGTTTTCTAATCAGATTCTCTCTGTCGCCGGTGGTATCAACATTGTTGTTACTACCTCCTGACTGGAATTCTTTTTTGCAACGCTTTTTGATCATCTTTCGACTGATTTTTGGTGACGTACTTGGATCGTTGTTTGGCATTCGCTATCGTGGACTGTTTTTTGGACTTGGCTTTGGATTTTCGTGAATATGTCTGACTCTAATGTTAGTTTCAGAGTGTGTGTGAATGAGGGCTGTAAGGTGAGGATTCCGAAAGCTTCGGTAGATCCTCACACTGCATGCAGTGGATGTAGAATGGTTGAGTGTTCGATTGAGAACACGTGTAACGAGTGCGAGAGACTGAGTGCGCAAGAATGGAGTAATCTAACTTCTTACTTGAAGAAGTTAGAGAAAGATAGAGAGAGGAAGGCAGTTTACAAAAGCCGCAGAATGTCTAGATCTCGTGATCTTCTATCTAGTTCTGTAGCTTCTTCTTCTGATAATTCCCATTCTGTTTCAGCCCGTTCACAAATTGCTAACCCCTCTGATTCTGCTTCGGAAATTGCAGAACTCAGAGCTTCCCTTCAGAAAATGCAGGAAAAAATGGCAGCATTGGAAGGTAAGAAAAGTGAATGTGGTTTTTCAAGTGATTTTAGTGTCCCCAGTGTGGTGGAGGGGGCGTCTCGTCGTCTCGTCGTCTCTGCGACGCTCCCAGGTCTAGACCGCTTCCAAGCTCCCTGGCCCAGAGGAGAAGGAAAGTCGAAAGCCTTACGGAGGTTGTGGAGAATCCCCAACGATCAGGCGTCCCTTCGGCAGAATCTGTTACATCTCAGACTGCCAGGGACCGCTATAGGAAAAGCGTCCTACGAGAGTGCTTTTCGTCTTCTAGTTCGCCTTCTCCGAGAAGAGGATGGAAGGAGTCGAAGCTTTCCCGTCCGCTGAAGAGGAATTGGAAAGAACCTAAACTCAAAGCTAGGAAGGAGTTAGATCCTTGGACTGTAAGAGATCCTCGTGCGCCTTCCAGATCTCCCTCTCCTGATTCGAACGAATCCTCGACCAGGAAAATTTTACTAAATATGCAGGAGCAATTAGCGTCTTTGGTAGGAGTACTTTCCAAGGAGCCTACTCGTAAGAAGGATGATAGGCTTCCTATTAAAAGATCCAAATACCGATCTCCTGTCAGGCGCAACGAGCCTTCCAGGGGAGTTGTCGCACAGGCGGCCATCTCTTGGGGGAGCGGAGCGTTAGACAGGTGTTACGGACCCCTTTATTGGGTCCTGGTGCAGTTCTTTTATTGCACTATTTATATTCTCAGTGATGTTCAAAAATACTCTGCGTAAAATGGTCAGTGGAGACGAAAACAAAAGGGAAAACTCAACAATATTTATTCACAACAAAAATAACATTAAGTCAACCTTGTGACTGAAAAGGACGTACACTAGTCCTCAAATAATCCCGTAGGATCCCTAAACGCTAAGAAAACTAAGCCCTAGATAGAAACATGAGAGAGAACAAACACAAGAATACGTCTAAACAGGAATATATCCATACAATGGCTGGCCAGGCCAAAACCCAAATATACCTATAACTATAAACGAAAGAAAGAAGGTGAAGGATAAAAGTGAGAAAACACTTAAATTCCTACCTATGAATTACAATATAAACACCAAGGCCGATAGGCCGTAAGGACCATCAGAGTCTATAAATATTGTATAGAAAAATAGATATATATATAAAAAAAATCAACAAACTCCTCACACAAAACAGGGGAAACTTCAGTCCAAAATAAATTCAAATCGCCTTTACGGAGGCCGTGATCCAATACATCTCAGCTCTGCAGACGAGGGAGGACATGAATACACAGGTAACCACAGGTACAGGTGAGTCGGAGAAGGTCCTGCCCGACAACACAAAGGCAAACTCCTACCTGGTATCTGTCTCCCTACTTGACACCTCACGAGCCAGATTGCTCCCTCAGCAGCAGCTTAAGGTGTCCTTGGAGATAGACTGATGACTGCCCAAAGCTCCTCTAGTGCCAGCAGAACAGGATGGCACTCAATACCCTAGGGAAATATATATATATCCACTAAGGTGGCAGTACGACGAAGTCGCAGGTGACAAAGTCAACTGCGTCGAATACAGGTCACACGACGTCGCAGGTGACAGAAGTGTACCTGCGAAGGGCAGCTCCAAAAACAAGATTCAATGTTTTCCAATAATCGCCAGCTGCAGAGGTATCAGGAAGCAAAGGAAGGCCCGAACTAACTTTAGGCCGGGCACCGTCTTTCCAAAAGTCACCTCTCAGGAGTCCTGCCGCACTCGAAAAATAAACAAACCACAATCGTTAACACGATAGTTCAAGCAATTAAGTGAGCGGGGAGGAGGCGGGAAACTATAGCGTAAACAAAACACTAAACACTTAACATTAACTGCCTTAAGAAATAATGTACTTAAATCTAGAACAAGGTTGACTTAAATAAATCGGAAAATTACGTTACTCTAATACAGGTGAGAAGTGGAAACGGAAGTAACTCCTGCCAAGCGCCTGGCGCCAGCTAGGAGCCAGGCGCCAAGTAGGCGCAAAGAGCCTGAGTTTCCTGTAGATCGTTCAAGACCTAGAACTCCAACCAAGTGCCGAGATCCAGCTGGAGAAGAGGAAGCTCCTGATAGGAGCAAAGCGCCTGCTAAGCGCAATGCACCTGCCAAGAGAAATGCGCCTACCATAATCGATACTCCTGCCAAGCTCCAGGAGTATTCGGAACTAGATACGCCTTCCAAAGGCCAGGAGTATTTGGAACGCGTTACGCCTGCCAGGCGCCAGTAGTATTCCGATATCGATACTCCTCCCAGGCGCCAGGAGTATTCTGAGCTTAATACTCCTCCCAGGCGCCAGGAGTATTCGGAGCGCGATGCGCCTACCAGACGCCAGGAGTATTCGAAGTGCGTTGCTCCTGCCAGGCTCCAGGAGTATTCCGAACACGATACTCCTCCCAGGCGCCAGGAGTATTCTGAGCGAGATACTCCTGCTAAGCGCCAGGCGCATTCTCTACATGAAGAGCCTAACAACCGCCAGGAGTCCTCCAGGCGTCAAACTAAAATTAGCCATGACTCTCTTAAAGATAGGCGTAGAGAGAGAGTAACTCTTACTCCCTCTCCTATTAGAAGTGCTTCTTCTTCGGAAAGGAAGAGATCAAGAGAGGAGACAGACGAAAGAAGGGAGCCTTCTCCTTCCGAGCCTATTAACTTAGAAGACGTCTCGGAGGATGAGATTACTAACAAAGAGGGACTTTCAAATTATAAAGTTCTTTCTTCTCTCATTTTAGAAGAGTATGGAGATTCGTTGACTCCAGCTGCTGCTCCTTCTCCACGCTCTCTCTTTTCAAGCACGAAAGCTCACAAGTCTTCCTCTTTCCTGAAAATGAAGCCTGCCATATCCATGAAGAGGGCCCTACAATCTCTTGACTCCTGGATCAAGACAAAAAAGGAGTTAGGAAGGACAGTCTTTTGTATGCCTCCTGCTAAACTAACGGGTAGAAGAGGCATATGGTATGAAACGGGGGAGAATATGGGATTGTCTCTGCCCGTCTCAGCTGAGTCCGACTTCTCGAGTCTCGTAGACTCCTCGAGGAGACACGCCTTAAATTCAGCCAGAGCAACATGGGGTCTTTCGGAGATGGACCACCTCCTCAAGGGACTTTTCCACACTTTAGAAGTATTTAACTTCCTGGATTGGTCCCTTGGGATTCTGGCTAAGAAGTCCCAGGAAAAGGAACAACTAAACCCTGAAGCCTTACATAGTATCCTCACATGTATTGATAAGGCTGTTCAAGATGGATCGGCGGAAGTCTGCTCCCTCTTTGGTGCGGGAATACTAAAGAAGAGGGCGGTTCACAGTGCCTTTCTCACTAAGGCCGTCTCTCCTTCGCAGAGGTCAGCTTTGTTGTTTGCGCCTCTTTCAGAACATTTATTCCCTTCTCAGTTGGTGAGAGACATTGCTCATTCACTAACTGAGAAGGCCACTCAAGATCTTCTTAGACAGTCTTCAAGGAAGAATAGACCTGTGGCCAGAGAGGAAAAGAAAGGCACTCGTCCAGCTCAGCAGCAGCAGCCCTTTCGAGGAGGCCCTCAGGCTAGAGCTATCGCCAGAAGGAAGACAACGGAGAGAAGGGGAAGATCTTCCTTCCGTCCCTTTAAGAAGGGAAAATGAGAAATCTTTCCTCCAGACACCTGTAGGAGCCAGGTTACAGTTCTTTGCGGGAGCCTGGGAAGACATAGGATCCGATCCTTGGTCGATGGCGATCATCAAAAAGGGTTATTATATCCCATTCAAGGACAGGCCCCCCTTGACATCATCACTGAGGGAACTGTCCGCCAGATACAGGGACCCTGTTCCGATGGATACTCTTCGTCAAATGGTGGAGCAGATGTGGGACAAAAGAGCAATAGAACTGGTACTGGATCACAGCTCCCCGGGGCTTTACAATCGCTTGTTTCTTGTAGCGAAAGCTTCGGGGGGATGGAGACCAGTACTGGATGTAAGTGCGCTGAACAAATTCGTAGAACAACAGAAGTTCAGCATGGAAACGTCTGCTTCAGTCCTTGCAGCACTCCGTCAAGGAGATTGGATGGCGTCCCTAGACCTTCAAGACGCATATTTCCACATCCCGATTCACCATTCGTCAAGGAAGTACCTTCGTTTCATGTTTGAGGGAAGGATCTATCAGTTCAGGGCCCTGTGTTTCGGCCTATCCACGGCTCCCCAAGTCTTTACAGACTTGATGAAAAATGTGTCAAGACACCTACATATGAAAGGGGTAAACGTCTCCCTAAACCTGGACGACTGGCTCATCAGGGCCAGGTCTCAAAAGCAGTGTTTGGAGGATCTGTCAACAACTTTGGAATTGACGAAAGCATTAGGATTGATTGTAAACCTCGAGAAATCTCAGATGGTCCCCAGCCAGAACGTAGTCTATCTGGGGATTCAGATGGATTCTCGGGGTTTTCGAGTATTTCCTTCTCAAGAGAGAATAAGGAAAGGTTGTACCACAGTATCGAGCTTCTTAGAGAAAGAGCGCACTTCAGCGAGGGAATGGTTGAGCCTTCTGGGGACCCTTTCCTCGCTCGAACAGTTCTTTCCTCTAGGAAGACTACATCTCCGTCCGCTTCAGTTCTTCCTGAGAAGGAGTTGGAGTTGGAAGATAGGACAGCTCTCGAACACGTTTCCAATCTCAGTGGAAATAAAAGACCAATTAAGGTGGTGGTTGACCCCTTTAGAAGAGAACAAAGGAGTATCCCTGGAAGTACAGAACCCAAACCTGACATTGTTCTCAGACGCGTCGGAGACAGGTTGGGGTGCGACCTTAGGATCCAAAGAAGTGTCAGGCACCTGGTTGGAAGAACAGGTGTCATGGCACATAAATTGCAAGGAGCTATTAGCAATTTACCTTGCGCTAAAGAGCTTCAAGCACATAGTCGGAGACAAAGTGGTACAGATAAACTCCGACAATACTACCGCTCTGGCTTATGTCAAAAAACAAGGAGGAACTCACTCTCTCGCTCTATACGAACTAGCCAGAGATCTGCTGATTTGGGCGAATCAAAGGAATGTAGTTCTCCTAACAAGATTTGTCCAAGGGGAGAGGAACGTGAGAGCGGACAGACTGAGCAGGAGGTTCCAGGTCCTTCCTACAGAATGGACCCTCCACTCGGAAGTCTGTCAGAGCATTTGGTATCTTTGGGGGAAGCCTCAAATAGATCTGTTCGCCACATTCCTCTCCAAAAGGATAGACACATTTTGCGCCCTAGTAGAAGATCCCAGGGCTTATGCAATAGATGCCTTTCTCCTGGACTGGTCAGGGCTAGATGTGTACGCTTTTCCCCCATTCAAGATACTGGGGGAAGTAGTCAGAAAGTTCGTGGCCTCGAAGGGAACCAAAATGACTCTGATAGCCCCATATTGGCCATCCCGAATTTGGTTCACAGAGGTAATGGAGTGGACAGTGGACTTCCCCAGATCTCTTCCAAACAGGATAGATCTGCTCAAACAACCCCACTTCGAGAGGTACCATCAAAATCTACCCGCTCTTGCTCTGAGTGCCTTTCGACTATCGAAAGACTTGTCAGAGCGAGAGGGTTTTCTCGCAAGGCGGCAAGCGCAATTGCCAGAGCCCGCAGATCATCTACTAGGCGAGTGTACCAATCGAAGTGGGAAGTTTTCAGAAACTGGTGCAGGTCGAAGAAGCTGTCCTCTTCCAATACCTCTGTGACCGAAATTGCGGATTTCCTTCTTTTCCTGAGGGAAAAGTCGCATCTCTCTGTACCGACTATTAAGGGGTACAGGAGTATGCTTTCAGCAGTCTTCAGAAACAGGGGATTAGATTTGACGAATGATAAAGATTTGCACGATCTCATTCGTTCCTTTGAAACATCAAAGTCAGTAGAACCTAGGGTTCCAAGCTGGAACTTGGATGTGGTCCTGAAATTTCTGTCCTCCGAGAAGTTCGAACCACCACATACGGCTTCATTTCGGGATATCACTAGAAAGTGTTTATTTCTGCCGTCTCGCTACGGCAAAAAGAGTCGGCGAGTTGCACCCCCTTGAGTCACGAGTTAGCTTTAAAGGAGACTCTGCGATTTGTTCATTCCAGACTCTCTTTCTTGCCAAAAATGAGAACCCTTCGAATCCCTGGCCCAGGAGCTTCGAGGTAAAAGGACTTACTAGTCTGGTAGGCAGAGAGACAGAAAGATCCCTTTGCCCAGTTAGAGCACTTAAATTCTATCTGGACAGAAAGAAGCAGTTGGGGGTGTTCGCAACACGGTCTATGGTGCTCAGTAAAGGACCCCAAGAGACCAATGTCTAAAAATGCCTTGGCCTTCTTTGTTAGAAGTGTCATTACCGAGGCTCATAAGAACTGCCCAGATGACACTTTTAATCTATTAAGAGTGAGAGCTCATGAAGTAAGGGCAATCGCGACGTCTATTGCGTTCCAAAGAAATATGTCACTTAAAAATATTTTGGATGCAACTTATTGGAGATGCAACTCAGTGTTTGCATCTCATTACTTAAAGGATGTGCGAGATACGTATGAGAAATGTTATTCTCTAGGTCCGTTTGTGTCAGCACAGACGGTTCTGGGTAATGGAGCAAGTACCGATCCTTAAATATGTGTACGTGGATTTCCTGTGCATGGAAGTGTCAGATGTCGCACAGGCGGCCTTCACTTCTCTTCACTAGGAGATCGAGTGACAACTGACTTTTAGAGGGGTACAAACAAATTTTTTTTTGTACTTTTATATGTGTGATTATCGAGTTTTTGGTTGTTTGCTAAGAGTTCGGGGATTACTCTTGGCAATCTTAGAACTAACACGGGTGTTAGGATCGGGTGATCGGGATCGGTTGTGTGCTCCTTAAAGAAGGTGTGTTGTCATATAAGCGGATTAGCACCCATTGACAAATGCCAGTTAGGCTCTGCCGAGTAAGCGAATGAAACCCCATCGACATACCCACAAGAACTTTTGGCCGCAGATCACTATCTCGCTAAGGCTCTTGAGGTGAAGCAGACTCCTGGGCAGTAGCCACGAAGTCTTCCACCAAGGTCTATAAATACCTACAACATATGTTGTTTACCTGTCTAGTCAGTAGTTAGCTGTCTCTTGCCCTCCACCAAAGGGTGTCAATCAGCTATGTATATATCTGACAGGTAAGTTGAATGTATGAAAATGATATTGTTATGATACAATAAAGTTTCATACATACTTACCTGGCAGATATATACAATTGAAGACCCACCCAGCCTCCCCTCAGGAGACAGGTGGAAGAGAGAATCTGATTAGAAAACGGGAATGGTTCCTAGTCCTGCCACCCAGAGCAGGGCAGTAGATCACCTGACCTACCTGTAGCAAGTGCCGCGAAATTTGAATTTCTGTTGGGTACGACGGAGTCGATAGCTATGTATATATCTGCCAGGTAAGTATGTATGAAACTTTATTTTATCATAACAATATCATTTTTTTTTATGAAAAATGTAATAAGAATCCAATTTACATAGTTTTTGATGCACCCAAAGCATTAAAAGTAGAATTTTCTTTGGATTTTTGACAATGTTCCGGCTTACGACGATTTTCGGCTTACAAAGTGTCTCAATAACCGAACCCACGTCGTAACCCGGTGACTGCCTGTATATATGTATATGGCAAACATTTCAAAAGCAGCCTATTGTTACTCTTAATTCATTACCCTGCAACCTAAAAAAAATTACTGGTAACAGGGTCATTCATAAAAGTAACAAAAGATTGCTTTTGTTTGTGACTATATCAAGTATCAACCTGAGAACTGAAGGTCTTTGTTTTGAGGGAATCCTGTCTTTTAGAAACATTTTTCATATGTAAAATTCCCATTTGCAGTCTCTCTTGGTTGAAACCAACCTGAAATCAAGTCGTATAGGCAAAACGTATTTACACAAAATGACACAGAGCAGAGGGTAAGACTGAATGGGGACACAGAAAGTGCCAGACACTTCCAGAATTAACACTGAATTACCCATATCATCCATCTTCCCCAAATATTTCATGAAAAAAAGAACTTGAAATTTTTATTTATCCATTATTTGTATTGGTAAGAAATTGATTTTTAATCAAAAAAACTTTTAGTTGTAGCATGGTTTTATCAGTGAATGAATTTAATATATACTGTACATACTTTGTGAAGTTTGTCCACCTCCACCTCACCACCAGGACTAACATAGCATTCTAGATTTTTCATACTTTGCATTTTCCCACCATGCCAGTAGGACTGTACAGTGCTGTTGAAAAGTGTATCTTTTTGTGTCATCCAAAATCATAGAAGCAATGTACATTTTGTGTTATGCACTTACCAAGGTGTATATTAAACTTTTTTTTTCATTTCCAATGTCTTAAAACTAATATTGTTTCCCCTAAATAAATATGATCTCTTTGTATTGGTATTGTTTGTGAACTAATATAAAAAGTTAATTATTGATGTATATAAAAATTTAAATTAATGTTGTTCCTACGTGTTATATAAACCCTCGGTCCTATACGATAGGAATTACTTAAGGCATAGCCTGGACACGGCCGCTGAATTCTTTAACAAGGCGGTTTGGTAGTTAAGTACTGGTCTGGTCATTGGTAGTCTCTCTGACTGGATGTAAACATTCCAATTTGCTCTCGGCCGACGTCGTGGAAGGACGTATTTTGACTGCTCTCTACCCAACTGTTGTTCGCTGTTTTCTTCAAGCTTTATCCCGGTGGGATTATTCCTTTTGCTTGTTGTATATCTGGTTGTATAAGAATTTGAAATGAATACCTAGCAAACCCTTGATTTGCAACCTATGTTGCCCTCTGTCCCCAGCCAGCGCTGCCCTGGGGTAGACAGCAAGAAGTGTCGGAAGATTCGCGCTTCTCTGGAGGTTGATCCTCACTCCCTTTGTGCATCCTGCCGAGGGCGTGAATGCGACGGTGAAGTTGTGTGCGGAGTGTTCTCTTTGATCTGTTGCTCAGTGGGGGACATTTGCCGGGAGGAGGAGATATGTAAGAAGGCAGAAAACCATAGTTAGGAGCAATTTGCCCCTAACCACTCCAAACATTGCAAATCCTTTGTTTTCTTACCTCTCTCCCAGCACTGTCCTGTACTTTCTGCCACCCCTTCAAGGGAGGCCTCTCTCCACTTCCTCTTCCGAGTCGAGGGAGGAAGGGGAAGGGGGGCGGCTGTGGCTGTGGACCTGGGTAATGCTCCTCTTAGGATCTTTGCTCACTTCGAAAGTCCTCCTTTTGTAGCAAGGAGGGACCCCTCCCCCTAACTTTACTTTTTCTTCTGCAGGTGAGGTGTCAGGACTAGGCCAGGCATGTTCTTTCCTTGGGCTTGTGGGACTTCCTTCCGTAGAGGTGCTGCTGGCTCATCTGAACCAGTAGGGGAATGGAAGGGTAGGGTAAACATCCACCCTCTTTTGCAAACTTGTTTGTCCACCCTAGATAGGGGCGGGGTAGGTAGGGGTTCGGGAGGTTAGGGGAGACAGCACCACGGGGTTCCAGTGCTGTAGGCACTCCAGCAACTCCAGCAAGCTCGTCATTATAGTATTTGACTCGATTCATCAGTGTTAGGTGGCAAGCAGTAATGGCAGTAAGTTTCAACAGTTGTAGATTTGTTCTGACGCAATCTACAAACCCTTGGTCCTTTATGGTAGGAATTACTTAAGGCATAGCCTGGATATGGCCGCTGAAATCTTTAAGCAAAGCGGTTCAGTAGTTAACTACTGGTCCGGTCATTGGTAGTCCCTCCGACTGGACGTAAACATTCCAATTGCTTTTGACCTTCAATGTGGATAGACATGTTCTTCACCTCTCTCTACCCGACTGTTATTGCAGATTTCTTTTCAGTCTCAGTGGGATTTTTCCTATTTTCTTTGTGTTATTGCTGTGAATAATGTGTTTGTGATTAATTGAAGTTATGCAAACCCATGAATTACAACAGTCCTCTGCCCCTAGCTGGCACTGCCCCGTGGTAGAAGGTAAGGTGGATATCAACCCTTATGCCCTCTGCTCATCTTGCTGTGGGCGTGAATGCGACTTGATGATATGTGTGAGGAGTGTCGCTTGTGTTGCAGTGGGGAAGTTTGCCAGGAAGAGGAAATATATTAGGAAGACAAAATTGGTGGCGGGAGGTAAGACACCTCCCACCACTCTTACGGTAGCTAACCTCTCCTCTTCCGGCCTCTCTCCCACCAAATATCCCGTACTTGCTGTCATCCCTTCGGGGGAGGCTTCCGCTTCTTTCCCTTTTGATAAGTCAAAGAGGGAAGAGAAGATGGTGCCTGTGGCCGCAGACCTGGGGAACACTCCTTTAGGGGCTTCCCCTCACTTCGAAAGTACTCCTTCAGAGGGAGGGGTGAACCCCCCCCCCCCCTTAACTTGACTTTTGCATCCGCAGATGAGGTGTCAGGCTTAGGTCAAGCATGGACACCTCTGGGGCTGGTTGGCATTCCTTCCATTCAAGTGTTGCTGGCACACCTGAATAGAGGTGCCAGCAGAACAATGACCCATGCTGTCGTCACCCCTACCACTAACACGGTGACACTACCAAGTTACTTTGCTCTTCCTTACCTGGTCTGGTTGCACCATCCAACCAATGTGTCTTCAACCGTGATGATGGGGACTAGACCACATTTGCCATCATATGTTCCAGCTCCTGTGGCTGTAATGCCCCCTCCTCCTGGATTTGGGATGGCATCGCTACACATCCCAAGGGTTACCGCTTCTCTGTCTCGTCTGGTGGGACAGAGGTCACCCAGCCTGCCATTCCCGCTGTCATGCCTGCCTCTGCTCTTGCTCCTGTTCCTGGACCTGCTTCACGGCCTAAGAAGGGGAAGATAGCTCTCTGCCCTGTAGAAGTCTCACCTCGAGACTTCTAAAGGTTTGCCTCCTCCCTCTGGGGAGGAAGCAGTTGGCACCCTCTCTGGCTCTCCCACTTCTTCAGAAGTGGAAACAGAAACGCTGTCCCCAGGGACCAGTGTCTCAGGGAGCCTCTGGAGATCAAACTAAGGTTAGTTCTCCAGCCTTTGCTCCCAAGGGCGCTGCTCGAGGGACAGGGACCGTGTTGGAATCTCGTTTGCGAGTGTTTCTGAATGTACGACTGCCTAAGAGAGGGCATACATCCAGTCAAGGACAGGGTCTCCCTGCCATGTGAGGTGCACAGTGCGAGATCAGGGACCAAGCCTTGGCTCAGACCCACCTGTAAAGACCACGGCTCTTCTGCAGGTGCCAGGGTCAATGTTGCTATTCCCTGGGACAAAGCATCTGGAGAAGCTAAGAGGAGGTCCCCCTGTGCTATAGCCCTCTTCACATAAGGTTTCGACCTCGAAGAGGGCTAGGATGCATCGTGGGGACAGTGTATGTTCTCGCTAGGCTGCTAGCCGTGTTGCTGCTACCATCGTCACTGGTAGCCATGATGCTACTAGCCACATTGCTGCTAGCCAGGTTGCTGCTGCAGCAAGGCGAGAACCTCTGCGTTCTCCTCGGGAGAGCATCTCGCCAAGGCAACCGATGCTGTCCTAGACCCATGTCCTTGTCACCACAGGTTGACACCAAGGCATGGCTCATTCCCTCTGACAGTGGCACTGTTAGAAGTAATGAGAGCATCCTATCCTCCTCTCATATTCTTCCTACTTCCTTGGGATACACTGGGGAAGGGCTAGGCAAATACTAGTAGGAATCCTTTGGAGTGTTCTCAGGATTCAGCATTGGGGGCCTGTGTTCATGGAGGGTTTTTAGGGCCTCACCGGACATACACCCGCATCGTTGAAGAAGGATCTACAGTGGACCCCCCATATTTGCTGGGGATGCGTACCAGACTCCCCCCTGCGAATAACTAGTCCGTGAATACTTAGAACTCCCTATAATGCTTAAAACTGAATATTTTGTTAGTTCAAACTTATGAAAAACCCACTAAAAATTCTTATACCTAGATTTTTATGAGTTTTATCAGAAAAAGTACATTTAATCATAAAAATTATATGAAAATACAGTAATTTGTGGATATGTCTAAGAAAAGTACTGCGAATATGCGAACTTCCCATGAATAATCAAAATCCACGAATATGTGAGTCTGTGACAGGAATACATATGTGGGGTCTGCTGTAGGGGGTCTGGTGAGGTTCTCCCTCAGGGGAGGGTTGATCAGGAGGACTGGTCTCTAAGGACTCGAGGGCCCTTTGCCTAAAGACTCGGACATCCCCAAGATTCAGAGGACCTTTGCAGAGATCATACTGCTGATATGTCAGCATAATAATCTCGGGGAAGCAACCACGGCTTCCTCTGCAGGAGAATGCTGCCATGGTTGTCCTTGGCCAAAGGTGTAATGGACCAGGTGAATGGCCTTGTCTCTGGACAAGAAAATTCTCTCGGGTACTATCATAAATTCAGACAAGCTGCTTCTTCCTCCTCTACCTCGCCAGAGGTGCTTCTACACGCCCTCAGAAAGGCCATTACTGACTAAACAGGTAGACCTGGACCTAGTCTTTCGCTGTAGCACCTGACAGGTGAGTCTCTCTCTCTCTCTCAGCAGGAAGGAGCGACACCAAAGGCTATCGCAATGGCAGCTCTTCAGGCAGTCTCCTAGCTAGACCTGTGGTCTTTCACAGTGCCTAGAGTGGCTGCTTCCTCCGGGGCCATCGTCCCAGGGGAGGACTCTGCTTTTGGAGGTAGGGCTGTCTCCTACCTGGCCCACCAGGCTGCAAACATGGGCAAACCTGGTGCTCAAGAGACGCAATATGGTCCTCTCTCAAGCTACCAGGTCCCTTGGCCCTGAGCTGATGTTGGCACTACGCAACGGACTACTGTTGGGTTCCACCTCTCTTTAACAGAGAACAGGTGGATGCTGTGGTGGACAAGTGCAGGGATGAACACAAAGACTGGTTTGTCCACCAGACAGTGGAAGACCTCTGGGTCTTTATGTTCCACTGCGACTAGACCTTTGAGTCTAGCTAGCACCTCCTCGGCCCCGAAGAAGACGTCCTCTTCCAAGGGAGCCCGAAGTACAACCCAGCCTTCTTCTTCCTCTTCGAAGGGAGCAACGTCACACCCTTTTCAGCCCTCCATGCCTTCGAGAAAGGGGGCCAAGGGAAAGAAGAAGGGGAAACACTAGGGACATCATTCCCCTCCAGCTGCTGCCATTGGTGGGGGTCACCTGTCAAGCCATTGGGCAACATGGTGCAGAGACCTGGGCTGTAGATGTCCCTCAGGAAGGATATCTCCCCTTCGAGTCTCCACCAACCCTCGCCAACCACCCGGTTCATCTACCATCGTATGTAATACGGTCGGTGATGCCCCGGACTCTATAGTAGAAGAAGTTAAGAAGATGCTGAGCAAGAGCACTGTAGAAGTGGTGTCAGGCTGGTCTTCAGGGTCCTACAGCCAGGTCTTTCTCGTAGACAAGGCCTGAGGGGGATGGAGACTGGTCTTAGACCTAGCTCACCTGAACTGTTTTGTTTGCCAGACTCCGTTCCAGATGGAGACAACACGATCAGTACTTGCCTCTGTCAGGGAGAATGACTTCATGCTTACGGTGGACTTGAAGGATGGCTATTTCCAGATACCCATCCAAAAGTCTTCCCGCAAGTACCTCTACCTCGTCCTTGGAGAGACGGTGTACCAATTCAGGGCACTCTGTTTCAGGCTCTTGACTGCTCCCAAGGTGTTCACAAGTGATCAACCGGGTCTCAGCTTGGGCACTTTCACACGGGATACGTCTATAGAGGTATCTCGACGATTGGCTGGTCCTGAGGCTTGCAGTTGCCTCAAGACAGAGATTGACTCCTTGAGTTTTGTTGGGATTTGGGGATCCTGATAAACCTCGAGAAGGTCAACCTCGAGTCCAAGCAGAGGACATTGTACTTATGCATGCTGATAGACATGGTAGCAGCAAGAGTCTTCCCCTCAGACTCACGTATCAGCAGCACCAGGGAGGCAGCGCAATGATTCCTGTCTCAACAGGAACATTCCAACTAATATAAAGATTGCACCTGCAATCAAGCTTCTCAAAAAGAAATTGAAATCATATTTCCTTGAAAATAAATCATAGTGAGGGGAATTTAGTAATGAGTGGTTTGCCTTTCTCCTGAGTCTTGGTCGGTGTTTTTTGTTTACAGTTTTGTTGTGTTGTACTTTTTTGAGTGGGTGATTTTGTTCAGAAAGTGTGTTTGTATTTTGGGTCTGTCTTAATTTATGATCTCAGTTATATAATGAAGATAAAGTTAGTTTGGTGTCAGGTCGCAATATTAAGTTGCATTGCCTTTTAAGCTTTCACATCATTTTTGCTTTTAACAGTCATATCATACTTGGTTTTGTTTTCATACTTAGATCATCCAGTGTTGTGGATGTGTTTACCCAGTTATGGGTATCATTGATATATCACATTGTAACGGCAATACCTATGTATTCAGATTTTTTAGATTTTAGGTTCTGAAGATTTTAAGTTATGCAGTTTTTAAGATTTTAAGTTCTAAGTCTTGTCAGTAATTGAACCATTTTTTACTTCTAATTTATTGTATATATTTTTTACTCATCATGTATACATTTTTAACTGACATGTAGAAAACTATTGTAAAATGGAAATAAAGTTTTGACTCTCTCTCTCTCTCTCTCTCTCTCTCTCTCTCCTCTCTCTCTCTCTCTCTCTCTCTCTCTCTCTCTCTCTCTCTCTCTCTCTAGTATGATAAATGATTTACTAATTTTCAAATATTAATATGTATTAATGTAAACAGCAATAATATCAAAATTATTAAAGAAAATATCATAGTGAATTAATAAGATTTTAGTTTATAAATTAAAAAATTATGTAAGAATTAAGGAAAATCCTTTTTACCTCACATCTTTCTTTTTAGATACAGGTACTAAGCCGAAGGTTGCCGACTAACGTTTATGTAGTTTCTCTCTCTCTCTCTCTCTCTCTCTCTCTCTCTCTCTCTCTCTCTCTCTCTCTCTCTCTCTCTCTCTCTCTCTCACTGAGAGAATTTTTATGGTACATGTATGTACGCATAATGTTTATTAATATTTTCTAATAATAATAGTATAATAACTAATTACAAAATTCATATGTGCTAGTATTTTAAAGAAATACATTAATCTTTCCATTTCACTCTTTTAAATAAGAATAACTCTCTCTCTCTCTCTCTCTCTCTCTCTCTCTCTCTCTCTCTCTCTCTCTCTCTCCTCTCTCTCCACAAGATATGTATGTCATAGTGGTAACTCTGTCCCCCTGTTTTGGCTGGAGTGTTAAAAGTGTATGTATATATCTTTAAGGGTACTACTATATTTTATGATAAAATAATATTCTCAGTACTCATTTTCATGTAATATTAAGTTTGTTCATGAAACCTACCTGTCAGATATATATATAGCTGTATTTCTGACGTCCGACAGAATTTCAAAACTCGCGGCACACGTAGTGGGGCGGCCAGGTGGTAGTACCCATTCCCGCCGCTGGGAGGCGGATATCAGGAACCATTCCCATTTTCTATTCATATTTTTTCTGTCGCCGGTGCTGCAAACAACTGTTTACAGTACCTCCGTCTAGGATTTTTGATTATCTCGCTTAATATTATCTGGATTGACTTTTGGTATCGACTTCTGGATTGTTGGATTGGCACGCGTAATAGTGGATTGGTTTTTGATTTTGGATTGGATTTTCTGTGTACATGATGTCGGGATCAAGTACTGGAAGTTTCAGAGTGTGTGTGAGGAGTGAATGTAAGGTGAGGCTTCTTAAACCTTCAGTTGATCCTCACACAGTTTGTATGGATTGCAGGGGGCATGTTTGCTTGGTTGATGATCGGTGCAATGAATGTAAGGATTTGGATGATGATAAATGGAAGATGTATGAGACCTATCGACGTAAATTGGAGCGCGATAGAGTCAGGAGGTCTTCCTCCAAGGGCAGTTCTACTAAAGGTAAGGATAGTAACATTTCTCCTCCTCTAACACCAGTAGATTTTGCTCAACCTAATCCTGTTTTGTTGCCTTCGGGCCCCAGTGCTGTGTCTGGAGAAGGTAACACCCTTTCTCTGATTCTGGAGTCTATTCGTGCTCTCGAATCTAAAGTTTTGGCCCTAGAAACTGGCCCTGTGAAAGTTTGTGTTAGTGCCCCTAGCTGTTGTGGAGGGGGCGTCAGATCGGCCCCATAATGCCTCTAGGCCTAGACCTCTATCGGACTCCCAGGACTCAGGGAGTGGGTATGTCGAAAGCCGCAAGAGGGTTACGGGGGCTCCCCACCGATCTGGCGTCCCTTCGGCAGGCCTTGTTGCTAAATCCCAGGCTGCCAAGGAGCGCGCACGAGCGCGTGTCCTGAAAGATTGCTTTTCGTCCTCCGAAGCGTCCTCCCCGCGCAAGGGGTGGAGCGCTCGGAGAGACTCGCGTCCGTTGAAAAGGACCTTTCGCTTTGAGGACGCTTCACGTCCTATGTCTCCTCTTTCGTCAGAGGACGCTTATGACGCCTTTCCTCCTCAGAAGAGAGGAAGGCTTTCTACCGACGAGGACGTTGGTTTCCACGCACAGGCGTGTTCACCTGAGAGGCAGATAGCTGTACCTGCTAGAAGGAAGGAAGGAGGCGTCCCCTCGCCCCTCGCCTTCTCGCAGGCTCAGTCCTGCCCCTTCTTATGCTCCTTCGTCACCTACGAAGGATATCCTAGTGTCCCTTCAGGACCAGATTACGTCGCTGATGGCTCAGAGGACTCGCCCAGCAGCAGTCGAGCCTAAGCGTAGGAAGGACGTTCAGCTGCCCGTCAAGAGGACGAAGCAGCCTCATTCTCTCTCGTCTCGCTCGTCTCTCTCTCCTCCTCCGGATCGTCACCGTTCTCGTTCTCCGAGTAGATCTTTCGCTCTCTCAGGAGAGGACGCTCGCCAGGACGCTCGGCGTTCGAAGCAGGACGCTTTGCGCTCTCGGCAGGGAGCTGTTGAGGACGCTCGGCGTTCTAAGCAGGACGCTTTGCGCTCTCTACAAGACGCTTTTGAGGACGCTCGGCAGGACGCTCGGCGTTCGAAGCAGGACGCTTTGAGTTATCGACAGGACGCCTTTGAGGACGCTCCGCAGGACGCTCGCCGTTCGAAGCAGGACGCTTTTCGAGCGAGGCAGGACCTTTTGAGGACGCTCAGCAGGACGCTTGCTTGGCTAAGCAGGACGCTTTTGGCGCCTCTCGTCAGGAAGCTCGCGCTTCCTCTCGTAGGGACGTGTCTGTTAAGACAGTTCCCGTTGCTTCTAAGGACGCTCCTCTTTCACAAGATGTCCGTCCTTCTAAGGATCGACGTAAGGGCGATTCCGTACCTGTAGCGGGTACTTCCAACCAACGGAAGTCATTGTTCAGGATTGAGACTGCTGGACGTACTCCCTCTCCTGATGGGCGTTATCCAGTTCCTCTTAGGGAGGAAGGGGAACTTAGTAGTCCAGGGAGTTCCGTCGAAGAAGAACAGCCGGTAGCTTCAGCTGTCTCGGACTACAAGGTTCTTGTTAGGCTGTTACGTTCAGCCTTCGGGGAGAAGTTCCAGCCGGCAGCCCCTAGGTCTCCTCCCTATCAACTTTCGTCTTCCAAGACCGTTAAGACCCCTGAATTCGTCGAGATGAAGACATCGCTGTCGACCAAGAGGGCGTTTAAGAAGCTTCAAGACTTTATGTCTAGAAGGAAGGATCAGGGCAAGACCACTTTCGCCCATCCGCCCTCTAGACTCGCCGGGAAAGGAGGAATTTGGTATGAGACCAAGGAGGACGTGGGAGTAAAGGTTCCTTCGTCCGCTCTGGGTGACTTCTCCAGTTTAGTGGACGCTCAGAGGAGGTCTCTCTTATCGTCTGCTAAGGTGTCCTGGACTCCTGTGGAGACTGACCACCACTTGAAGGGACTGCTTCGCACCCTAAATGTTTTTAATTTCCTAGACTGGTGTCTGGGAGTTTTAGACCTTCAGTCTAGAAGTCCTGATTCTCTCAGTCTGGGGGAGCTGTCCAGCGTGTTGTCATGTATGGACAAGGCCGTCAGGGATGGTTCGGAGGAGCTAGTTTCTCATTTTGGAACTGCTTTCCTGAAGAAAAGAGCACTTCTTTGCAATTTTACCGCTAAGTCGGTATCTCCCGCTCAGAAAGCGGAATTGCTCTTTGCGCCTCTTTCGGACCATCTCTTCCCCCAGGCTATGGTAAAGGATCTTGCAAAGAGTTTGCAAGAAAAGGCGACCCAGGACCTCTTGGTACAGTCTTCAAGACGTCCAGCAGTTCCTTCCACTTCGACATTCAGCAAACCCCCGAAGAAAGTCAAACCCTTTCGCGGGGCACCCCCCTCGAGAGCAGCTCCTCGAGGGAGAGGTTTTTCGAGAGGAAGAGCTTCATTCAAACCCAAAACCAGCAAATGAAGATCTCGTCCTTCAGACGCCAGTCGGGGCCAGACTGGAATTCTTTGCGGAGGCTTGGAGGCAGAGAGGGGCGGATCCTTGGACTCTCAAGATAGTAGAGCGGGGGTACAAGATCCCCTTTTTACATCCTCCTCCTTTAACATCAACTCCCAGAGACCTCTCTCCATCTTATCAGGGAGAGAAGAAAAGTATTCTTTTCGATCTGTTAGACCAGATGGTCGAAAAAAGAGCGGTGGAACAAGTCTTGGACCTAGAGTCACCGGGCTTCTACAACAGGATTTTCCTAGTGCCGAAGCAGTCGTCAGGTTGGCGCCCGGTCCTGGATGTGAGCAGGCTCAATCTTTTTGTAGAAAAGATCAAGTTCAAAATGGAGACGCCTCAGTCGGTGCTGGGAGCCTTGAGACCTGGCGACTGGATGGTGTCTCTGGACCTGCAGGACGCGTACTTCCACGTCCCCGTCCACCCTCTTTCAAGGAAGTACCTGAGATTCGTCTTAGACAACAGGGTTTGGCAATTCAGAGCCCTTTGTTTCGGTCTCAGCACGGCCCCGATGGTTTTCACAATGATAATGAGGAATGTAGCGAAGTGGCTCCATTCGTCAGGGATCAGGATATCCCTATACCTCGACGATTGGCTGATCAGAGCGTCGTCGAGGCAGAAGTGTCTGAAGGACCTTCAGTTTACGTTAGCCCTAGCAAAGTCTCTGGTCTTTTGGTCAACTCCGAAAAGTCGCATCTGACCCCGACACAGTCCATCGTGTATCTGGGGATTCAGATGGATTCAGTGGCTTTTCGGGCGTTTCCATCCCAGGAACGTCAGCGACTGGGGTTAGAGAAAGTCGCAGCCTTCCTAGAGAGAGAAGCTTGTTCGGTGAGGGAGTGGATGAGTCTGCTGGGCACCATTTCCTCGCTAGAAAAGTTTGTCTCGCTGGGAAGATTGCACCTCAGGCCTCTTCAATTTTTCCTTGCGGAAGAATGGACGTCTAAAGAGGACCTGAATGCGATCCTAAGGATCTCCAACAAGGTAAAAGTCCACTTAAGATGGTGGCTCGACCCTCAGAAGTTACGAGAGGGCTTCTCCTTAAATCTTCTGAGCCCGACCTAGTGTTGTTCTCAGACGCTTCCATTTCCGGTTGGGGAGCAACACTAGGGGGGGAGGAAGTGTCAGGCTCCTGGAGAGGGGAACAGGTAGCCTGGCACATCAATGTAAAGGAACTGGCAGCGATATTCCTGTCGCTGCAGTTCTTCGAAGACAAACTGTCAAGCAAGGTTGTTCAAGTCAACTCAGACAGTACCACAGCCCTTGCGTATCTAAAGAATCAGGGAGGAACTCGCTCCAGATCCCTTTTTCTCCTGGCGAAGGAAGTTCTGCTATGGGCAGACGCAAGGCGCATCAAGATCCTGACAAGATTCGTGGCAGGGGTTCAGAATGACAGGGCGGACCTTCTCAGTCGCCGAAATCAGATTCTACCAACAGAATGGACCTTGCACCAGGAAGTCTGTCAACAATTATGGAGATTGTGGGGACGTCCTCTAGTAGACCTGTTCGCTACATCAAGGACGAAGAGGCTTCCTCTGTATTGCTCCCCGGTTCTGGATCCAGGGGCAATTGCAGTGGACGCGTTGCTCTGGAACTGGACAGACCTGGATCTTTACGCCTTTCCCCCCATTCAAGATCATGGGGGACGTAATGAGGAAGTTCGCAGCTTCAGAAGGGACAAGGTTGACTCTGATTGCCCCAATGTGGCCAGCAAGAGAGTGGTTCACAGAGGTCATGACATTCCTTGTGGACTTCCCAAGAACGTTGCCCTGGAGGAGAGATCTACTCAGACAGCCTCACTTCAAAAGGTTTCACCAAAACCTCTCCGCTCTGGCTCTGACTGCGTTCAGACTATCGAAAAGTTGGCCAGAGCGAGAGGCTTTTCAAAGGCAGCTGCGAGAGCAATCGCTAATGCTCGAAGAGCCTCTTCAAGAGCTGTCTACCAATCTAAGTGGTCCTCCTTCAGGGCATGGTGCAAGAAGGAAGGAATTTCCTCTTCCACGACCTCTGTGAATCAGATAGCAGATTTCTTACTCTATCTAAGAAATGTACAGAAATTGGCAGTTCCTACAATCAAGGGTTATAGGAGTATGTTGTCTGCCGTTTTTCGCCACAGAGGACTGGACCTCTCCGACAATAAGGATCTGCACGATCTCTTAAGGTCGTTCGAAACCACCAAGATTCCACAGGCAAGACCGCCCTCATGGAATCTAGATGTGGTGTTGAAACATCTGATGCTAAGTCCCTTTGAGCCTCTCCATGAAGCTTCTCTAAGGGACTTGACGAGAAAAACGCTTTTCCTAGCTTCTCTGGCGACGGCGAAAAGAGTTAGTGAAATCCAAGCGTTCAGTAGCCTAGTGGGCTTCAAGGGAGACAGCGCTGTCTGCTTGTTGAACCCATCTTTCTTGGCTAAGAACGAGAACCCGTCTAATCCTTGGCCAAAGAGCTTTGAAATCAAAGGAATATCGAGTCTCGTGGGTCAAGAACCAGAGAGAGCCCTGTGCCCTGTCAGGGCTCTCAAGTTCTATGTGAATAGGACTAAAGAGATAAGAGGTCCCTCAGGTAATCTCTGGTGCTCGGTGAAGAGGACCAGATTTGCCGTTGTCGAAGAATGCTGTTGCTTTCTTCTTGAGGGACGTCATTAAAGAGGCTCATTCATCTTGCCAGAAGACTGATATGAGCCTCTTTAAAGTGAAAGCTCACGAGGTCAGAGCCGTAGCTACTTCTCTGCCTTCCAAAGGAATATGTCTATCAGAGATATTCTTGATAGCACCTTCTGGAGGAGCAATTCCGTATTCGCCTCACATTACCTCCGGGATGTGAGAACGATTTACGAGAACTGTAGTTCTTTGGGGCCTTACATTTCGGCAGACACAGTTTTGGGGGCTGAAGGTGGCTCTCTCCCTATCCCTTAGCTTAGTTAGGTTAGTTTATTGTGTTTTTGGTTGATGGTGAGATCTTCTGTGGAAATCTCCCATTCCTTAGTGTTAATGTCAGGGGTTTTTTGGTTAGTTGGTCAGGTGGTGGTCGGTTGCTGTGTTACTGCCATATGTTTGGCTAGATGGTCTTGTCACATTGTGGTCACGTCCCCGTTGACAGAGCATCCAGAGTGCACCAGCACTACAGGTCCAAACCTGGCTGGCAACTCTGATAAAAGCATAAGCAGGCTTTAAGTGACAGTAATCACAGAGTCTACTTTGCTATCAGGTAAGGAACCAATAAGTTAATCTTTTATTTAATTTAAGTTTCCTAAAAATCCTAGTCTGTCTCTACCCACCATCCGAAGGTGGGATTCAGCTATATATATATCTGACAGGTAGGTTTCATGAACAAAATGTTATTGTTATAATACAATTAAGTTTGTTCATACTTACCTGGCAGATATATATAATTAGAGTGCCCACCCTCCTCCCCTCAGGAGACAAGGGTCATGAATAAATATGAATAGAAAATGGGAATGGTTCCTGATATCCGCCTCCCAGCGGCGGGAATGGGTACTACCACCTGGCCGCCCCACTACGTGTGCCGCGAGTTTTGAAATTCTGTCGGACGTCAGAAATACAGCTATATATATATCTGCCAGGTAAGTATGAACAAACTTAATTGTATTATAACAATAACATATTTACGAGATTAAACAATAACAATAAAATTTCTCTCTCTCTCTCTCTCTCTCTCTCTCTCTCTCTCTCTCTCTCTCTCTCTCTCTCTCTCTCTCTCTCTCTCTCTCTCTCTCTCTCTCTCTCTCTCTCTCTCTCACTCACTTACGTATGTTTATTTGTTTTGTAATGCCATAAGTAAATGATTTACTTAATAACTAATTTTCAAATATTGATAAGATTAATAGAAAAAATAGCAATACCCAGTCTATTTATCCACTTGAGAAAGGAGGTGGGCGAGTAAATGACAGTTTGGCACATTTATGTATTGGAGTCGTAAGGAGTTCTCTCTCTCTCTCTCTCTCTCTCTCTCTCTCGCTCCTCTCTCAGTCCTTCCTCCTTCTCTCTCGTCTCTCGTAATCTCTCGATCTCTCCTTCTCTCTCTCCTCGTCTCTCTCTCTCTCTCTCTCCTCTCTTCTCTTCTCGTCCCTCTCTCTCCCTTCTCTCGTCTCTCTCTCTCTCTCCCTCTGTTATTGGCTGTACTCATATATTTTTAATGGTGAAATGTTTATATATTATTAATAATATAATCTCAAAGATTAATACAGTAATAGGATAGTAATTTGAGGTACTATATTTGAAGTAGGATGTTATTTAAGGTATCCATTTGGCATTTGAATTTTCAAGATAGGCCGTTATAAACATTTTTAGAGGGGGTTTCTAAGTATTCGCAGGTTTAAACTATTCGGGGGGAGGTCTGGTACGCATGCCCACGAATACGGGGCCTTCACTGTACTGGTCTCAGTCCCATGACCTTCAGTCTGCTCTCGTCCCCCTCTTGCAGGAGGTGAGAGAAGACTTGGACAGGTAGCTCGACGTCAGGAACCTCGCAGTAAGAGTGGACCTCTCCACTTCCCCCCTCTGGGCATGCTTCTGTTCTCAGATGTATCGACCAAGGGATGGGCGCACACCTGGAGGAGTTGCTGACTGCAGGAGTGTGGGACCTTCACAGCAACGTCCTGGAACTCAAGGCAGCCTTCTTGGCTTTCCAATAGTTTTGGGAACTTGTGGTAATGGAACACTGGCGTTGACAAACAACAATACCACAGTAGTGGCATACATCAACAAGCAAGAGGTATTATTCACCTCCCTCGAGCTTCATCAGTTGACTGTGCAGGTGCACGAGTGGGCAGTAGCACACTCGGTAGAGCAGTCATCCAGATACAGTCCAAGCAAGAGGAATGTATTGGCAGACAAGCCAGGTGGGTCTCTTCACCAAGGCATGGCGGAAAGGTTGTTCAGTCTGTGGGGGTGTCCAGTCAAAGACTTGTTCGCCACCTAGTTCAACAGGAAGCTAGAGACCTTCTGCTCCGTTGTTCCACACCCATGGGCCGCTGCAGAGGCCACGTTCCAACACCCTTGGGACAACCTAGTTTATGCCTTTCCCCTATTCTGCCTGATTTGAGCAGTGATCAGCAGGGTGCTGATCCACTCTGTGTGTCTTCACGGCTGGAGGTTATCCACCATCTCTTGTGAGCAAGAGTCTTATCTCACCAAGCAACAACAGAGATGGCAGGATACCTCAGACAGTCCTCTGCACTGGTATACCAAGAAAAGCGGCCTGTCTTTTGTGATTGGTGTCGTAGACAGGGTATCTCTCTGGTCGGAGCCACTCTTCAGCAGGTCATGGGTTTCCTTGTCTTCCTTCGCCTAGAGAAGCTCCTCTCCGTCTCAGCTGTAAAAGGCTACAGGGCTGCACTGGCCCTAGTCTTGAAGCTGAAGGGTATTGATATGTCATCTTCCTTCGAGATATTATTACTCATAAGGAGCTTCGAGAGGTCTTGCTCACCTAGGAATCTCAGGCCTCCTGAGTGGGATGTGATCTCGTGTTGCAGAGCCTGACTCATGCCCCATATGAGCCCCTTTGAGAGTAATCAGACAGGGATCTGACCCTCGAGACTGTCTTTCTGCTGGCCATGGCATCAAGGAAGAGTTGACGAACTACATGGTCTTTCTTTTGATGTAAATTTCCAGGGGATGGAGATTGTACACTCAATTTTGTCCCGAATTTTGTAGCAAAGACTAAGAATCCATCGGTCCCTGATGCTAGACTGGAGTCCTTCACCATCCCCTCCCTGAGTGACTTCATTGGTGATGATCCAGACGAGATGCTGCTTTGTCCCATTAAAGCACTACAGCGCTACCTGAAGAGGACTTGATGTCTCTGGCCTGAGTATCGATAACTCTTCGTTAGCACCGGAGGTTCCATGAAAGAGGTGTCCAAGAACACTATCTTTCTGGCTTCGGGAGAGATCAGAAAGGCGTACTCTGCTGCTGGTGACGACACCGGTACACTTCGTCCGAGAGCTCACGATGCCAGGGGCATTGCCCTGTCCCTTGCATTCCCTAAGAACCTGTCGGTTCATCAGGTTTTGAAGGCAGGACACTTTTTCCTTGGGACCAGTGCTGACTGCTCAACAAATTGTGTAGCTTACCCTGCTACTCTAATAGGACAGAATCACATCACTCCTCATTGTACAGTATGAATGAGCGTGACTGTGGAGTGACTTGCTCTCCTTTCATCTCTTTCATCCTACGCTTTCCCTTCAGGTATAGAGTATGCAGACAGTTAACTGAGTAGCCAATGCAGGTAAGACACTCCTTAGAGTAACCTGTCTATTTTCTTAAGACTAGTTAATAAAAGCAAATATGTGCCCCTTCGCTTCACAAGGCAGGGAAGGGGGCTTTGACATAAGACAAACCCACAACTTGTATTTGCCTTAATGTCTATTGATATAATGGTTCTTAGCTGCCTCTTAAAGGAGACACAACCTCCCCTTTGTGATTAGACCCAGAAGACTGACTACGATCTTGCAATTCAAAGTCAGTGGCGGGATTTCCCTCCTCACTTTTACGACCAGGAAGGAAATCTCAGGTAGGCTGAACCCCAGTCGGTTCACAAAAGATCACTCCGATTGTACCCACCAATCAGTGAGCCTTCCTACTGTAAAGGACCAAGGATTCGTACATTGTGTAGGAACAAATCACAATTTTTGAAGTAAATTGTATTTTTCCTAACTATACAAACCCGCAGTCCTTTACACTAGCTGCCCACCTTATGCCACCCATCAATCTGCTACCTGGGCTGAAAGCAAATTGGAATGTTTACATCTCGTCGGAGGGACTAATAACAACCGGACAGGTAGTTAACTACCGAACCACCTTGTTTAAAGATTTCAGCATCCATGTCCAGTCTATGCCTTAAGTAATTCTTACTGTAAAGGACCTCAGGTTTATATAGTTAGGAAAAATACAAATTTTCTTTCAAAAATTCTGATTTAATAATTACAGAATAGGTACTACATAGTAATTTATTGTTAAATACATTTCCCATTACTTTAGCATTTATTCTTAGAATGTGTATCAGATCCAATCTGGTTTTTAAAAGGTTTTATTTTTTTTTAAACTAACTACAGTTATTCATCTCCAAACTCAGTTGGAAGGTGCATAATGATTTGAACATTACATAGATTATCAGATTACTGTTGATTTCAGACACTTATTAATTTTGTTTGGTATGGGAGGTGCAAGCCAAACTAAACCATTACAACCATCAGAAGAGGAGGAGTTCGAGGTTCTGGATATCAGGGGTACAGCTAGGTCAAATATGTCGTGGATACAAGACTTCATCAACAACTTAACCAGGGAGCCAGCGGCAAAGCAAGTAGCTGTTGGTGGACTTTCAGGATGGTAAGTGCTGCATTACTTTCTCATTGATAAGAATTCTTGCTGATATAATACCTCATTAGATCTTTGCTTTGAATAACATTTTACTCCCATAATATGTATACGTGCCTATTTGTTGTTACTCCCATAATATGTATACGTGCCTATTTGTTGTTACTCCCATAATATGTATACGTGCCTATTTGTTGTTACTCCCATAATATGTATACGTGCCTATTTGTTGTACCACTACAGTGTTACACCATGACATTCATCACTGCCATGTTCAAATAGTTTAGCTTTGAGTAAATATTGTCTTTGAGGTGCTATGGTTTGGAGCTTTTTACAAATGTCTGATAATACTGTAGTACTTTTATATATACTAAGTAACTTACCAAATAATTAATAGCCATAGTTTCAACTCGCACAGCAGCTAAAATTTTTAAATTCGCTGTAGCACTACTTTTGTTTTGGGCAAGTGACTAGCCCCACCCACTTTCGGGGAAAAAGAGGAATAACTGGGCAGTGAGCTTCAGTTAGTTTCTGCCGGCTTTTGACTGTAGACCAGTTGTATGAAGCAGCTCATTTTGATTCTTTGCTTTTCCAGTTGATGTGGTTTGCCCAGTTGGTAAAGTGTTCTTACATTTGTTAGCCTTTCAGCACAATTAGCAGTGTTAGGTTTTCTTTATGAGACCAATATTCCTGATTTTTGCAGTTTTTAACAATCAAGAGACTATTTTTTTCACGGTTTAGACATTTTTTAGTGGACTTGTGTATGCTGTAGTATGTCTGCCTCAAGCTCAGCTAGCATTAGGTATAATTAGATTAACAAAATCTTCATATGACCCTGATTTTGTTTTTACAGATTATAGATTTGACTATGAATGTAAAGACTGGGTTAGCAAAAAGTGGAAGACTTTAAAAGTCACATTTAGCAAAGTTGGAAACAGACAGGAAGAGAAAGGTGACTTCTAGAGCTGATAATAGTAAGACTTTAGCTAGCCAGGGTTCTATGTAGTCTTCTAGTGATATTAATATTCCTGTTGTCTCTACTCCCATATCTGTTTTGTCTCTAATTCCCAGTCCTCCATTGCACTGCCTTTCCCTTTACCTTTCTCCCACACTTCCAACCCCAATCCCATTGCCAGCCTCGAGTCAAGATTTGAACAGAGATTTGTTAGTGAATACTGTGGTCCAGTTAGGGGCATCGGTGAGAGTCCTAATGGACAAAATGAGTGAAAAAAAAACTCTAATAGAAGTGTCGGTGGAGGAGGTGGCTGCTTGTCCCTAAACCTGGGATGAGTCATACTGGTAGCCCAAGGAAGGTCAGTGGGGTCTGCCATCTGGCAGTTGAGCCCTCAGTCGAACCTGATGTAAATTCCAGGTTGCGACAGAGCGCCATTGGAAAGGCATCTCATGGAAGTGCGTCATCTTTCTAATACAGTGCCCCTTGGTTTTACACGTTTCACATTTTCGCAGTTCACTTTGTCAAAGATTTTCGTAGAACACATTGCAGTGGACCCCCATTTCACATTTTTGCGGTTCACTTTATCACGGATTTTTGTGGAACATTACAGTGGACCCCCCGTATTTGTGGGGGATGCGTACCAGACCCACCGCGAATACTTAGAACCCCCTCTAAAAATGCTAATAACTGCCTATCTTGAAAGGTCAAATTCTAAATATATACCTTAAATTACTATCCTATCACTGTATTAATCTTTGAGATTGTATTATTTTCATTTCAAAGTCGAGAGAGAGAGAGAGAGAGAGAGAGAGAGAGAGAGAGAGAGAGAGAGAGAGAGAGACGAGCAAAGATGGACGAGGAGAAGAGAGAGAGAGAGAGAGAGAGAGAGAGAGAGAGAGAGAGAGAGAGAGAGAGAGAGAATCATTCGATCTAAATTTTTCAAGAAACTCATTTTATGCCAATTTCATATCAAATTTAGAACTTTCAGCAGTTCTTTTTTATTGTAGAATAAATTTAGATGAAAACTACATAGTCAACGTGACAGACAAAGAAACAGACAGGAGCTCATAACCAAGTTTGTCAGGCCTAACGGGAGTGAAGACACCCATGATCTGCCAGTCCCCGAAACCTCAAGTGGTTCACAAAGCCTTCTTTCAGCAGAACTCTTCACAGAGGATGAGATAGAGGAGTTTGAAGGTTTTTTGGCAGTGGATAGGTAGAGGAAATTCCATCCAAAACATTTTTTAAAGGAAATGACTGTATCATATAGTACACTTGCACCCAATGGTGGCAGCGTTTATGTGTGGGAGTTTTCACCATACTGGGTGTAATTTAAAACTTTTTCAAGTTATTAAAGCCTTTTTAATCTTTTATTTACCCATAAGAACAATTTCATATTAGAAAAAAATTACAGTACAGTACATAGAAAGTATTGAAAATGTATAGTATAAAAAAAAGTTTGACTGGGAAAGTTGCCTTTTGCCTTTTGCCAAATCCCAACCCCAACTTACAAAATCGCGAAGAGACTCGATGAACTCCTCACGCCATATATCCCTGACAGGTATTGTCTACAGTTGTCTACCGACTTTTTAAGTAAACTCCGAGACTCTCCGTCTACAGGTATCATCGCCTCTTGACGTCGAGAGCCTCTTCACGAACGTTCCAGTCAACGAGACGATTGAACATATCCTCGATAGAGTATATAGATGTGAGGACACACAGGCTTTGAACATCCCCAAGGAAGCCCTAAAAGCCCTTCTTGAAATATACACCAAGTAGGCACCATTCACAACCCACAGAGGACATCTTTATTGCCAGATTGACGGCGTGGCAATGGGATCCCCATTAGGGGTCCTATTTGCCAACTTCTACATGAGTGTCGTCAAAGAAAGGGTTTTCAATAAGATCCCCTGCCCTCCCCAATACTACTGTTACATAGATGACACCTTCATAAGAGTTGACAGAGAAGAGGACCTTGAAACTTTAAGAAAGACTTTCGAAGAATGTTCCGTCCTCCACTTCACGTGTGAACACAGCGTAGACAGTGCCCTACCCTTCCTGGACGTTCGGGTACAGCAGACCCCTACGGGATACACCACCACTGCTTACAAGAAACCCACAAACCTGGGTCCATGCCTTAATGGGTCCAGCGAGTGCCCAGACAAGTATAAAAGATCGGTGGTAGAGGCCTTCGTCCGCCGCGCCCTTACACACTGTTCCCTATGGAGAGAAACCACCAGGGAGATCGAAAGGTCTACACAAGTCCTCATCAACAATAACTTTTCAAACCGCATGGTTGAACGCCAAACGAGTGACTCCATAAATAAATGGCACCAGGAAAGAACGACCGAAACTAACAACCAAAGTGGAGCTATAATAGTATTTTATAAAAATCATATGCACCACAAATATTTGGAAGACGAAAAGGCTATAAGGAAAATAATCAGTGAAAATGTCTCCCCCACTACAGAAAGTGATAAAATTAGCCTCATAATTTATTACAAAAACATGAAAACCAGCCAGCTGCTTCTTACAAACAACCCGGGGGCGCGAAAACCAGCCAGCTGCTGCTTAAAAACAACCCGGCGCCCCCAGAAACGTCTTTGAAGAGAAGGCGTGTCATCTACGAATTCACATGCTCGGTGGATGGATGCCACCATTCTTATATTGGGATGACCACCGCCAGACTCTCCAAGCGTCTCTCCTGCCACCTTCAAGAAGGGGCCATTTTCATTCACTACAGGGAAAAACATAACAGGAGACCAGAAAGAGCTGAACTTATAACGAACATAGACATTATTGATCAAGCACCGGACAGGAAAAGCCTACGTTATCTTGAAGCATTACACATATTAGAGAAAAAGCCGACTATCAACACGGTAAAAGAAACAGAATTTCTTCCTACCATCATAATAAGAAACAGCACAAGAAACCAACCAACTCCGTATACCACCACGAGAGAGAGAGGAGAGATCGAGGGGGGAGAGACAGAGAGAGAGGAGAGAGAGAGAGAAAGAGAAAGAGAGAGAGAGAGAGGAACAAGCAGACCTTACCTTACCTTACAGACCTTACAGTTCGTTCGGGTTGCCCCAGGTCCCTCAGTGTGAGGCGCCTCTAATGTCTACCAGAGAGTTGCTAGTACATCTTCCGGTATATTTTGCATCTTCCAATCTTGGATGGTCTGGGATGCAGTTTAGATATTTGTCGAGCTTATTCTTAAACACATCTACGCTCACTCCTGATATATTCCTCAGATGAGCTGGCAACGCATTGAATAGACGCTGCATTATCGATGCTGGTGCGTAGTGGATTAATGTTCTGTGTGCTTTCCTTATTTTTCCTGGTATAGTTTTGGGCACTATTAATCTACCTCTGCTTGCTCTTTCTGATATTTTTAGTTCCATGATATTTTCTGTTATTCCTTCTATCTGTTTCCATGCCTGAATTATCATGTAGCGTTCTCTTCTCCTTTCTAGACTATATAATTTTAAGGATTGTAGTCTTTCCCAGTAGTCTAGGTCCTTAACTTCTTCTATTCTAGCTGTAAAGGACCTTTGTACACTCTCTATTTGTGCAATATCCTTTTGATAGTGTGGGTACCATATCATATTGCAATATTCAAGTGGACTACGAACATATGTTTTATAAAGCATAAACATGTGTTCAGCTTTTCTTGTTTTGAAGTGCCGTAACAACATTCCCATTTTTGCTTTACATTTTGCCAACAGAATGGCTATTTGATCATTGCATAACATGTTCCTATTCATCATCACACCAAGGTCTTTAACTGCTTCCTTATTTGTGATTGTCTCATTATTAGGTCCCCTATATGCATATAGCTTTCCTTCTCTGTCTCCATAATTTATTGATTCAAATTTATCAGAGTTAAATACCATCCTATTTACCTCTGCCCAATCATATACTTTGTTAAGGTCTCTTTGTAGAGCGTTCCTATCTTCATCACAAGTAATTTCTCTACTTATTCTTGTGTCATCAGCGGAAACTTACTCACTACCGAAACTACTCACTACGAATCCTTAACATTACTGTCTATGTCTTCAATCATAATAACAAACAATATTGCAGCTAGCACCGTACCTTGTGGCACACCGGATATTACCTTGGTTTCATCCGATTTCTCATCGTTTGCAATAACTATCTGTTTTCTGTTGTGTAAAAATTCTTTTAACCATCTTCCTACTTTATCTACGATATTGTGTTTTCTAATTTTCTTGCTAATATATTATGGTCTACTTTGTCAAAAGCTTTTGCAAAGTCTAGATAAACCACATCTGTTTCATTTCCGCTTTTCATATTTTTGAATATGTTCTCACGGTGGACTAACAGTTGGGTTTGTGTACTTTTTCCGGGTACGAAACCGTGTTGTCCTATATTAAACAAATTATTTTTTATTAAATGTTTCATAATATTTTTCTTCATTACCCTTTCATACACTTTCATAATATGTGATGTTAGACTCACAGGCCTATAATTACTTGCCTCTAGTCTTGATCCACTTTTGAAAGTAGGGGTGATATATGCTAATTTGTGCTCATCATAAATCTTGCCTGTATCTACACTTTGTCTTAATAATATTGCAAGTGGCTTTGCGATAGAATGAACTACTTTCTTTAACAAAATAGCAGGGACTCCATCCGGCCCTGCAGCAGCTCCATTTTTAATTTCATTAATTGCCTGCACAATATCAGCTTCATTAATTTCTATGTCAGCTAAATATTCACTATTTTCGTCCCTTACTTCTATATCATTATCTTCATTATCTATTCTAGGGGTGAATTCTCTCTTATATCGTTCTGCCAGTATGTTGCAAATTTCCTTTTTTTCATTCGTTAATCTCCCTTCAATTCTCAGAGGGCCTATTTCTATTCTTCTTTTATTCATCTTCTTCGCATATGAGTATAATAGTTTGGGGTTTTGCTTGATATTTAATAGGGTTTTTTCTTCCAAGTCCCGTTTTTCATTTTCTTTTGATTGTATAATCTTTTGTTCTGCATTTTCTATCCTACTTTTTAGTTCTATAACTTTCCATGCATTTTTTTCTTTTGCAAGACCTTTTTTCCACTTTCTGATTTTCTGGAACAAGATCCTTCTGTCTCTTGGTATGCATGAATGATGTTTACTTTTCTTCTTCGGTATATATATCCACTATTTTCTCCAATATTTTATATAATATCTCCGTATTTACCCTTATGTCATCACTTACGAAAATGTTATCCCAATCTTTGTTTAATTCTTCATTAATTTCTGACCATTTTATATTTTTACTGTAGAAGTTGTATTTTCCATATCCTTCCCACTTTTTCATTTCTTGCTTATCTCTATTTTCACTTGCTTTGGAATGAACTGTTAATTCTATGACATTATGATCTGAAATACTCGCATTATAAACTATTATTTCTTTAACATAATTCATCTCGTTCACAAATACTAGGTCTAAAGTATTTTCCTTTCTTGTTGGCAGGTGATTTATTTGTTGAATGTTGTATTCTAGTAGCATATCTAATAGCTTTTCAAATTGCCTCTTATCTTTTGCACTACTATTACTCTCTTTTTTATATGTATAAGTACAACCACAGTCTCCTATTCGTTCTTTCCATTCTACGAAAGGAAAGTTGAAGTCACCAGATAGGAGAATAGTCCAGTCCTTGTGATTTCTACATATATCATCCAATTTTTCAATTATTAAGTCAAACTCTTTAGTATTAGGAGGTCTATATATTACTATGTTCATCAATTTTTCAGATTCAAATTCTACCGCTATTAGTTCACATTCTGAGTTACTATATTTCTCATATATTTTTCCTTGATTTTTGTCTTTCCCATATATTGCGGTTCCCCCTTGATTCCTATTTTTTCTATCTGATCTATAAGTTTGGAACCCTTTTATTTGATCATCATTCCCAGTCTCTTGGGAATACCAGAGAGAGAGAGAGAGAGAGAGAGAGAGAGAGAGAGAGAGAGAGAGAGAGAGAGACAGCAGAGAGAGAGAGAGAGAATAAGAAGGAGCGAACGAGAGAGACGAGAGAGAGAGGCAAGAGAGAGAGAGAGAGAGAGAGAGAGAGAGGAGAGGGAACAAGCAGAGAGAGAAAGAGAGAGAATAAGAAGGAGCGAACGAGAGAGAGAGAGAGAGAGAGAGAGGAATTTGCAGAGAGAGAAAGAAAGAAACTGAGAGAGAGAGAAAGAGAGGAAGAAGCAGAGAGAGAAAGCGGGAGAGAGAAATTTCGCGGGAGAGAACGAGCGGAAGATGTGTCATCTGGACAGAATGCAGCAGTACCTGCCGCCCAAGAGGTGGGTACCCCAACCAACACCCAACCCACGCTAATAACGCCGGCCAGACTACGCAGATCTCATCGCCCCAGGGAGAGATATCGTTACCATCCAACGACCAATTAAAATCCGTGCTCACCGACCCGCCCACCGATTGTACACGACCTTGCATGCTATAAATACTTGTAACGTATCTTAATTCACTTTACTGTATACATACTCTCATAGATGACTGCCTGTGCGCTGTCGACACGTTAGAGGAATAAACCTAAGACAAATGGTAATCTTTACATGTCCTTAGGAAACTTAATACACCGGCTACATGCTGACGAGAAAAAGATAATAAGAAGAATTGAGAAGATTCTATATAAATTAAATGCCGTTGAAACAGCTATTGTATTCAATGCTACTGCCCTATATTATTATTATTATTATTATTATTATTGTTGTTGTTGTTGTTGTTGTTGTTGTTGTTGTTGTTGTTAAACATGTACATGTACATGTACATGTACATGTACATGTACCATAAAAATTCTCTCATCTCGGTAAGAGAGAGAGAGAGATAAGAGAGGAGTTGCTCTCACTTAAAAGTGAAATGGAAAGGTCATTTCTTTAAAAAACTATCACGTACAAATTTTGTAATTACAGTTTTTTTTTATCACAGTCCTCCAATTTGACTGGGTGGTATTTATAATGTGGAGTTCCATGTTGCATCCTGCCTCCTTAGGAGTCCATCACTTTTCTTTCCATGTGCGCTGTATCTAGGAGCATACACTTCTGCATGAGTCCTGGAACTACTTCAGCCTCAAGTTTTTCCAGATTGCTTTTCAGGAATCTTGGGATTGTGCCTAGTGTTCCTATGATTATGGGTACAATTTCCACTGGCATATCCCATATCCTTCTTATTTCTATTTTCAGGTCTTGATGCTTATTCATTTTTTCACTTTCTCTTCAACTCTGGTGTCCCATGGTATTGCGACATCAATGGGCAATACTTTCTTCTTGATTTTGTCAATCAACGTCATGTCTGGTCTATTTGCACTTATCACCCTATCTGTTCTGATACCATAGTCCCAGAGGATATTTGTCTGATCATTTTCTATCACTCCTTCAGGTTGGTGCTCGTACCACTTATTACTGCAAGGGCGCTGGTGTTTCTTGCACAGGCTCTAATGGAGGGCTTTTGCCTCTTTTGTATTGGTTCTGTACAAGTGTCGGACATTCGCTTGCTATGTGGTTTATGGTCTCGTTTTTCATATTACACTTCCTGCATATGGGTGAGATGATATTTCCATCTATCGTTCTTTGAACATAGCTAGTTCTTAATGCCTGATCTTGTGCTGATGTTATCATTCCTTCTGTTTCCTTCTTGAGCTCTCTCCTCTGTAGCCATTGCTATGTTTCATCGCTGCCCAGTTCTTTACTGCTATGGATTGCCAAGTGCATAAACATGTACAATTCATAAAAAAGAAAAATACATGTGCATGCTCTGGAACCTCGCAGCATAGCCTAGGCTACACTAGATTTACTAGGTACTGTTAAAGATGAAGTGTAGTAAGGGTTATTTTAGGGTTTTTGGCAAAATCTTAACCTAACCTTAACTACACTTCAATATGTTAGAATTTGAAGTTACTGGCAGAAACTGGGGAGTGACTGTAAACTGGGGGATTATATATGAGGGCCTCAGAACCAAGAGTTGTAAACACCACCCCCATCAGTATCGAGTTAGGCATACCTGTAGATTTGGCAACGTTTCCTGTGTCTATTTGTTGTATTTCTGGGCTCAGCTCGTGTCGCTGCGCGAAATATCCTTTAATCTATTATTTCTAGGGTAAATGTACTAACACATACCAGAGAATAAATAAAATAAAGAAAAAGGTCAGTATAACTGACTCGCTCACCCTCCAGGAGGGTGTCGGTATGAACACTAGGCGAGTGAGACCACTACCACGAGCCAAATGCCAATAGAAATCTCCCACTACAAAATCCCTCCAAGAGGGGAGCCGACCCACAGAGTGAGCAGCTCGTACTACTACTACTCCATCCCATGCTGCCGACTGCTGCGCCTCTGGTGGCCATCCTTTCAAGTTAGCACCCACGAGTCGGTTGTGATATTTTTCCTCTCTGTGTTTTTTGTGCCCTTTCATTGGATTTTCTATTATGGAGCGTGCAGCTATCGCAGCAGCTAAGTTAAGTACTCAGTATTTACGGTTAGTTGGTTTTTGGCCGGCCCTGAGACAGTATTTGCCGTTTTTTAGGTATAAATACGATCTCGGGTCGGAAGCATGGCAGCATGGTTCTGCCTCGTGATGGGCTCGTTCTTGGTCTCCCATACCTAGAACATCCCCTTATTTATCTTCGCTCTTTATGATTATCCGCTTTACTTAGGGTACGGTCTACTCAGGTTTGTCATGCATGCATGTATTTACCTTACGTAGGCTTCTTCTATCCAGACCCTAGTCCAGGTTCTTAGTATCGGCCTCTGACTAGCTTTGAGTGGTAGACTTGCCTTCGGGTTAGTCGTACACTCCTGGATTTTTCTCCTGCTATATTGTTTTCTTTCTTTCATTTATTTATTTATATAACTGTGTATTTTATTATTGTTAGGTTAGTTAGGCGTCTGGCTTAGCCTAGGTCCTGGCTCTTTGAGCCTATACTACCGCTCATCAGTTCGGTTGCTTCCCTATAGCATCTCTCTGATCAGTTGGTTCGGCCCAGTGGGCTTATTTGCCTCCGCTTTTCAGTTCAGTATGCTTCCCGATAGCATTTCCCTGATCAGTGGTTGTCCTAGGCTTAGTTGTCGTTTTTGGTCTTACCGCCTCGTGGTCACTTCGTGATCACGGGCCAGCCAGACGCCTGTCCAGTCATTCTTCCCCCCCCTCCCGCTCTTCCATAGAGTCGGCGGGGGCGGGTCGGTCTGCCCATGCTCGCTCCTCATACCCGAGCCTGCCTCCCTCTCTCCCCTCAGGCGGAGGGGCTAGGGAGTCGGGACAGACCCAGACTGGTCTCGACCTCTCCGGCTTCTCGGTCCGGCCGGTTGGTACGGAGTGGGGGGTACTGGCCTTGCCCACCTCCGCGCTACCTTGTCGCTCCGGGCTAGCTTGAGCCTGTATGTCTTCTCGCTCTTTCCCATCTTACTAGGGCTCCTTCCTGATCGGAGTCCTGGTATCCAGCGGAAAGTTGTTAGTCCACCCAGTAGGGTGGACCGGAGCATACAGTGGGTCTCTACTAACCTTACCGTTTTGCTGAGTTACTACACTCCGCTACGCACTGGACTTAGTCCGGTTTGCTTGTGTGTTAGGTTTAAGTTATCTTTTAAGTTTATCTTAAGAACCTTAAACCATCCCCCTCCCTTACATATCTTACCGGATCTCTCCGGGATTATAGCCTATTCAGGCGATGCAGGGAGGGGTTATGCCCAAATTTTTTCCGAGCTCCGGCATGCATCGGAGCTCTTCTGTCCTTTAGACTGTAAGTGATGTTTTTTAAGATACTCATGTGTCTCCCCACTTACAGGCCACCAACTGTGAGCATCCGGGATGTTCCGCCACACTTCAGGACCCTTGTGGACACGAAGTTTGCCGGTCCCATGCTCCATGCGCGACTCCGCTCGGGGACATCCAGGTCTGGTACCATGAAACGTGTACCATATGTTACGATCTGGTGAGCCAGCTTTTGGAAGGGGTAAGTTTTACATCTCCAGTAGCTGCTCCGCTTCTTTTTTAGCGCTTAAGTTTTCATCATATTAACTTAAGGCAATTAATTTAAGTTATACTTTAAGTTTTAGTTTTAAGTGATTCTTAAATCTAAACTACGCCTTCTCTTCCAGGCTCCGGCGGTAAGAGATACCGCACTGGCTACCCTGCGGGCCCCACATAAAGCTAGTCCTGGACAGCGCAGTGGTAGTACATTGTATAAACAGAGGAGGTTCCAAGTCACGTCATCTAAATCACGTCATGATAGCCATCTTCTCCCTGGCAGACAAGTTCAGTTGGCATCTTTCCTCCACTCACATAGCTGGAGTAAGAAACGTCATAGCAGACGCCCTATCCCGATCAGTACCCCTAGAGTCGGAATGGTCACTGGACAACAGTTCGTTCCAATGGATCCTTCAAAGAGTCCCAGGGCTACAGGTGGACCTCTTCGCATCACAAGCGAACCACAAACTACCGTGTTATGTAGCCCCCAACCTGGACCCTCTGGCCTATGCCACGGACGCCCTGGCTCTAGACTGGAACAACTGGGAGAAGATTTACGTCTTCCCTCCAGTGAATCTCCTCATGAAAGTATTGAACAAACTCAGGACATTCAAGGGTCAAGTGGCTCTAGTAGCCCCAGACTGGCCGAAGAGCAACTGGTATCCTCTAATTTTGGAGCTGGGCCTTCGTCCTCTTCAGATCCCCAGTCCCAAGCTCTCCCAGTCAGTGCAAATGAAGACTGTGTTCGCTTCCTCAGGGATTCTCAAAACCCTAACTTTATGGATTTCATGAAGTTTGCGGCAAAAAGAGATGCGAATATTGACCCTCAGAATATTCTATTCTTAGAATCCGATAAAAGGGATTCGACTTTGAGGCAGTATGATGCTGCTGTCAAAAAGTTAGCAACCTTCCTGAGAGATTCGGATATTAGAATCATGACAGTTAATTCAGCTATATCCTTTTTCAGATCCTTATTTGAAAAAGGTTTAGCAGCTAGCACGATTACGACAAACAAGTCAGCTTGAAAAAGATATTTCAATTTGGATTTAACATAGACTTGACGGATTCCTACTTCTCGTCTATTCCTAAGGCATGTGCTAGGCTTAGGCCTTCTGTTAGGCCTACGTCAGTTTCATGGTTCTTAAACGATGTCCTAAAACTGGCTTCCGAAACCGATAATGACACATGCTCGTTTATAATGCTCTTAAGAAAAACCCTATTCTTATTAAGCTTAGCTTCAGGAGCAAGAATTTCAGAACTGTCGGCTCTATCCAGAGACCCGGATCATATTCAGTTCCTTCCCACAGGAGAAGTCCTACTTTCTCCGGAACGTAGCTTTTTAGCAAAGAATGAAGATCCTTTGATGAGGTGGGAACCTTGGAAGGTACTACCCCTTCCACAAGATGTATCTCTTTGCCCAGTTACAACCTTACGAGCCTTTCTGTCTAGGACCTCCTCATCTTCGTCGGGTCCCCTCTTTAGGAGGGAAAAAGGTGGAACTTTATCCATTAAAGGCATCAGGCAACAAATCCTGTACTTTATTAAGCAAGCCAATCCTGACTCTTTCCCGAAAGCACATGATGTCAGGGCAGTAGCCACCTCAATTAATTATTTCCAACATATGAACTTCGATGAGTTGAAAAAGTATACTGGATGGAAATCGCCGACAGTGTTCAAACGTCACTACCTTAAGTCCTTGGAAGCTCTGAAATTCCCAGCAGTAGCAGCGGGTAACATAGTTTCCCCTGACTCAGCTAGTTTGTAGTAGAAGATTCAGTCCTCCTTTCTACCTGCCTCACCCAAAAGTTCGTCTATTCCTACCTGGTTCATTTGCATTCACCTTGTGTCTTAGCTGCTTTTGTGATAGTGTAGTGGGTGCCCCTTATTGTCTGGTTAGGGACACTCACAAATGATTATAAACATTGTTCTCAATGGATGTTTCCCCTTATTTTTATGCTAGGGGATACATCATATTATAATGATTACGGGTTTTGTATATTAAGTCATATACATTCTTTTATATATTATTATTGTTGATTGTTTTTATTAATTGCTATTATATTTTTGATACATGCTGTTACACAGATAACATTGATACATGTAAATAATTTTACCTGTACATATGTAATTACCTTATGTTAACAAACATGATTAGATTTATGGGTAATTTAAACATATTTCTAATTTTATACCCCTGTGTATATGTATCTTTTAGCAATTATAGTCTATTCATATATATTTTATCTTTTATTTGAGACCTATTCTGATTTATTTTATTTTTATTCTCATTTTATTACTTTTGTTTACAATCTTGTGCTATTTCTCTGGTACGATTTCGCGCAGCGACACGAGCTGAGCCCAGAAAAGGGATTTTGACGTAAGGAAAAATCTATTTCTGGGCGATTGGCTCGTGTCGCCAGCGAAATCCCACCCTACCCATCCCTTCGCCCAAGATTGTCTGCTAACTTCAGGATGGCCACCAGAGGCGCAGCAGTCGGCAGCATGGGATGGAGTAGTAGTAGTACGAGCTGCTCACTCTGTGGGTCGGCTCCCCTCTTGGAGGGATTTTGTAGTGGGAGATTTCTATTGGCATTTGGCTCGTGGTAGTGGTCTCACTCGCCTAGTGTTCATACCGACACCCTCCTGGAGGGTGAGCGAGTCAGTTATACTGACCTTTTTCTTTATTTTATTTATTCTCTGGTATGTGTTAGTACATTTACCCTAGAAATAATAGATTAAAGGATATTTCGCTGGCGACACGAGCCAATCGCCCAGAAATAGATTTTTCCTTACGTCAAAATCCCTTTTTTATGCTATTCAGGAGTTTCAAAAAGGTCGAAATCCCTACTTGAGCAGTAGGAATTATCGATTTTGTCTACATAAATGAACGTGGAGTCGCGCGGAGGTTACAGCCTCATAAGAGCTCAGTTAGAACCACAAGGAAGCATGTTCGCAGCTCAAGAGTGAGCCAATGAGAGCGCACGTCACTAAGCGGGTAGTAAGTTCTAAGCCAATCAGCATTTTTCCCCATAAGGTGCCCGTAAGTGTCTGCCAACCATCGCACAGTTTACAATCTAGATAATGACAATTAGTCCCCACCCTCCCCACCTTCCCTTATTTTCAAGTTCTTGAGCGGACGTACAGTAGTTTCATGGTGAGTACAAATTAAAATATTTGCTTTTCTTAGAGAAGTAGTAGTGAATGCAGTAGTATTATTTTTCTGTCATTTTTTTGTATTTGATTATTATTATGATATTGGTGATGATTATTTTAATGGCTAAACATTATGATATGGAATGTTATCATGTTAAACATCATTATTACTAATATTACCTTATTATCATTATTATTGGCTATTATCATTAATAATATTATTATCAATACTCATTATTATTATTATTATTATTATTATTATTATTATTATTATCATCATCATCATCATATTCATCAGTATAACATCCTTGATTGTTATACCACGAAAGTATTTTCATAGTGAGTACACATATTATTATTATTATCCAATATTACTGTATTACCATTATTATTGATATTATTTTTATATATTTTATAGTGTGGGGTTCCGGGTTGCATCCTGCCTCCTTAGGAGTCCATCACTTTTCTTACTATGTGTGCCGTTTCTAGGATCACACTCTTCTGCATGATTCCTGGAGCTACTTCAGCCTCTAGTTTTTCTAGATTCCTTTTCAGGGATCTTGGGATCGTGCCTAGTGCTCCTATGATTATGGGTATAGATTTCCACTGGCATATCCCATATCCTTCTTATTTTTATTTTCAGATCTTGATACTTATCCACTTTTTCCCTTTCTTTCTCTTCAACTCTGGTGTCCCATGGTACTGCGACATCAATGAGTGATACTTTCTTCTTGACTTTGTCAATCAACGTCACGTCTGGTCTGTTTGCACGTATCACCCTATCCGTTCTGATACCACAGTCCCAGAGGATCTTTGCGTGATCGTTTTCTATCACTCCCTCAGGTTGGTGCTCGTACCACTTATTACTGCAAGGTAGCTGATGTTTCTTGCACAGGCTCCAGTGGAGGGCTTTTGCCACTGAATCATGCCTCTTTTTGTACTGGTTCTGTGCAAGTGCCGGGCATTCGCTTGCTATGTGGTTTATGGTTTCATTTTTCGTATTGCACTTCCTACATATGGGAGAGAAGTTATTTCCATCTATCGTTCTTTGAACATATCTGGTTCTTAGGGCCTGATCTTGTGCCGCTGTTATCATTCCTTCAGTTTCCTTCTTTAGCTCTCCCCTCTGTAGCCATTGCCATGTGTCATCGCTGGCTAGTTCTTTAGTCTGTCTCATGTATTGTCCGTGCATTGGTTTGTTGTGCCATTCCTCTGTTCTGTCTGTCATTCTCCTGTCTGTATATTTGTGGGTCTTTGTCTACTTTTATTAGTCCTTCTTCCCATGCACTCTTTAGCCACTCGTCTTCACTGGTTTTCAGATATTGCCCCAGTGCTTTGTTTTCGATGTTGACGCAGTCCTCTATACTTAGTAGTCCTCTCCCTCCTTCCTTTCGTGTTATGTATAGTCTGTCCGTATTTGCTCTTGGGTGTAGTGCTTTATGTATTGTCATATGTTTCCTGGTTTTCTGATCTATGCTGCGGAGTTCTGCCTTCGTCCATTCCACTATTCCTGCGCTGTATCTGATTACTGGCACTGCCCATGTGTTTATGGCTTTTATTATTATTATTATTATTATTATTATTATTATTATTATTATTATTACATCTATTGCTGTTATAACACGAATATAATAACACTTTATTATCCTTTTACACATTTTATTATGGTTTAAGTGCTGGTTATGAATAAAATATACACAAATGTGAAGGGTTAGGCGTACATTTTGAATGGTAGCGCACAAGCGCACCCCACAATTTTTTTTTTAGTTTCACAAAACATTTATAAAGGGTAGGGCTTTCATATGAAACTTAGTTTAAATCAATATCTTTCTTAGAAGCAGAGTAATGAATGCTAGACTTTGAGGGCAATTTACTCATTTTTTAAAAATTGGCATTTACCACCTTGTGGTTCTGAGGCCCTCATATAAAAATGTGTGGTTTTGTAAAGTTTGCCAAATCCCTTAACCTAACCTTAACTACACTTCATCGTTAACACTACCTAGTGAATCTTGAGTAGTCTAAGCTATGCTGTAAGTTTCCAGAGCCTAGACATTTTAGTTGTCGAGACCCTAACCTAATCTAATGTAGGGCATCTGCCCTGACTTGGAAGGAGGGGGGTTTTCTCATCCCCAGTTTAATAAAGGTTTTCATTTTTTGCCTTTTCCATGTTAGCCCTGGTCTGCAGAAAACTCAGAACAAGTTTGGAGTTATACCTCAAACTGAGCAAATAACCATAAATTCTTTGCTAGATATTACAGAACTAAAAAAAAACTTATATTGTTTTCAGTTCCGTGTAACTTAGCCTAGGTCGCAGCAAATCGTAAAATTTAGATGTTGAAGGGCAACAAAATTTTCCCAAAATTATGAGGAAAACCTCAAAACTTGACCTAGATTCTTGCTTGTCATTCGTTAATTCTTAATTCCTTATTGAACTTCCATTGTCTGTGAGCTAGGCTATGACTCTTATCTTAGCTACATTCTATTACGACGAATTTGCCTCTACGTATACTCTTGATACAGCAATCCTGTGTCTGCTGCCTTATTTTGGACAAGAAAACAAACATCACCTAAGTTAAATCATTGTTTAGGAAGTTATTTGCATATAACTTATGCTATAGAGTATTCTCATTGTGCAAAAAGATTAGAGTCAGAGTTCGTGTTTACATCTGACGTCACTGACATTACAAAAATTGTCGATTTAGATACAGTGCCAACGTAGATCAGTCAATGTAGATGTAGACGAGTGTCTATCTAGAGTCGTTTGCGCAAGTAGATACATAGTTGTTCATAAACACTTAGTAAGTTAGATCCAATTCTGATTATTATTATTATTATTATTATTATTATTATTATTATTAATATTAATATTAATATTAATATTTGAAAATATTGATAAGCAAAGTACATATATGTACTGTAAAAATTTTCTCCTCTTTGTAAGAGAGAGAGAGCGAGAGAAGAGTTATTATTTTTATTATTTAGTAATGTATTTAATTTACACATAAAAGCTTGAAAATGTATCAATTACATAAAAAATTAAACACTTTTGCAGAGTTTCTCTTTGAATTTTTCTGCTAAGTAGGGGAAATAATTGTTCATGTAATTACTTGGTAAGTATATAAACTTTATTTTATTATAAAAATGTAATTTTTTTATGAAAGCTTAAACAAAAATTAAACACTTTTGCAGGGTTTCTCTTTGAATTTTTGCTGCTGAGTAGGGGAAATAATTGGTTATGTAATTACTTGGTAAGTATATAAACTTCATTTATTATAAAATTGTAATTTTTTTTATGAAAGCTTAAACAGTGTCAAAATTTTTCAATACCATGAGACCATTTTTAGTGACTGGCATGGCACCGCAGAAAGAAGCACAGGATGTTCTGCTACTATTTCTTTACATTTTCAGTAAGGTGCTGAGTTTGCAGAGCCAGCAGGTACAATGTACCTGGAGTTAAAATGAACACCAACCAGATGCAGTATCCATCTGCAGTAGCTCTCTTAACTGATAGGAAACAACAAGCATTTTTTTCAATGCTAGCAATTTTTCTATTTAAAATTCATTATATGGCTTAATGTTTTGAGAAGAATATGTCCATGATCCCACCTCCTTTCAATTTGGAATCAGCTTTGTAATTACTGGGTATGTCACTTATACACAAAAATGACATTTTTATGATAAAATAAAGTTTTGTATAAACTTACCCAGTAATTACATGGTCAGAGCCCTTCCTCCTCCCCTCTGATGGACATATGCATAAAACAGAATGAGGTGATTAGCAAAGTCATTCCTAATATTGCTGTTAGGGGGGCCCACTATGCACCTACACTGAACTGTTGAAGCGCTACCCACGAAATTTGAATTTAGGCTGTTGTACGTGCAAAACTATAGCTAAGTAATTATTGGGTAAGTATTATATGTACATATACGTACAAAGCTTTATTTTATTATAAAAATGTCATGTCTACTCAAACAGTCTCATTTCAGGTGATTCCACGGAGGATTGTCCACTCTAGCCCTAACAAGATTGTCAGGGAGCTCATTAGATTGTAGGGTTTTCAAGGTCAGCTGCAGAGGTTAGTGCTAGATGTAGATGTCAATCCTCTAGCAAAGCTTACCAAGTCAAGTGAAGTCATTCGCTCTTGGTGTAGAAAAGACAACATCTTGTCTTCTTATATGCCTGTAGCAGAGAAAGCAGACTTTCTGCTATATTTGAAGTCCTCTAGAAGCTGTCTTCCTCCACCATTAGAGGTTATAGGGCCGTGCTGGGCTCTGTTTTTCGGCACAAGGGTGTACGTAGATCTATCCTCGAACCAGGATATGTCTGACCCCAATAAGTCATTCGACACATCTAAGCAGAGGGAGGTAGGGGTGGTCTCTTGGAACTTGGATGTGGATCTGAAATTGCTCTTTAGTCCCTGTTTCGAACCTCTTCATTAAATTTTGCAAAGGGATCTGACGAGAAAGATTTTCTTGTGGCCTTAGCAACAGCTAAGCAAATTAGTGAGCTGCATGCCATTGATAAGAGGATTGGCTTCTCTCAAGGGAAGCAGTCTGTTCCTTTACCCTCAGGATTTTAGCCAAGAATGAAACCCAGTCTAAGCCCTGGCCTCATTTGTTTGTCATTAAGAATCTAATGAAGATCTGGTGACCTGAAGAAGTGAGATCTCTTTGTCTTATTAGGATGTTGAGATATTATTTGCACAGGACTCAGAGATATTATTTGCACAGCACTCAGACAATCCATTGACCAGCGAGTAACTTACGGTGCTCAGTGAAAAATCTTTTCCGTCCCCTTTCTAAAAATGACTTGGCATTTTTTCTCAGAACCCTTATTTCAGAAGCACACTCCCCAGTTGGAGAAGTCATCTTACCCTGCTTTAAAGTGAAACTTACGAAATCAGAGCAGTCGCTACTTCGTTAGCTTTTAAGGATAACCCGTCTTTCTCTTCCATTCTTCAGTCAACATAGTGGAAGTGTAAATTGATTTTTGCAACCCATTGGTTGTGTGAAGTAGAAACGTTGTATGAAAATTGCAGTACCCTGGGTCTATAATCAGTGGATGGCATGGTTTTGGGGGAACAAGAGTACGTAGTGGGTGGTGGTTTTTTTAATATATGGTCTATTTTATTGTGGTTTTTAATATATGGTCTATTTTATTGTGGTTTTTTAATATATGATGTATTTTACTGTGCTACTGCACCCAGGGCATGGGCAACTATTGTTGCTTTATTTAACCATCGGAAATGTCCGTTGCAAAGCTCCCACTGAAGCAGTAGGAGCTTCACAGTTTTACCGCCATGCCACTCTATAGGTTAAGATGAGCACCAACTAGAGGCAGTATCTACCTGCAGTAGCTCTCTTACCAGGTAAGGAAATAACAAGCAATGTATCAGTGCTAGCAATTTTCTGTTCTCAAATTCATTACCATTACTAATGTTTTGGGGTAGATACGTCCATGTATCCCACCTCCTGTCAATGTGGGATTTAGCCATGTAATTACTTGGTAAGTTTATATACTTACCAAGTAATAACATAATTGGAGCCCTCCCCTCTTCCCTCTTATGGACATAGGGCACAAACAAATTGAGCTCTTCTGCTATATTGTTCTTCTCTTTCCCCAAAAGTTGGCAGGGCTAGTCACCTACTCAAAACAAAAGTAGTTCTACCACAATTTTGGAAATTTAGCTGCCTTGCGAGTTGAAACTACAGCTATGTAGTTACTTGGTAAGTATATATAGAACTTTATTTAATTATAAAAATGTCTTATTTAAATGTATTATTCAGTTGTTGAAAGCTTCAGATGTATGTAATTAATATTGCATTCCATTTATCTTGTTTTTTACATGCTAGGGTTGTTGGATATTTGTCTATGAAAGTTGGTAAAGTGGCTGCAACTGTGGTTGGAGGAAGTCTTTTGATAATGCAACTTGCAGCTCATAAAGGATACATTAAGGTAAATGAGTTCTTTTAGGTGTATAGTCAACCCATGATATATATATTCATGTATTGTATAGAGAAAACTGTATACAGTATAGCTGTTTTGGAATACTTTATGATATATAAGTACGGTATACCCTTGATTATTCATGTTAATACTGTACATCCAAAGTGTAGAAAAAAAAGAAAAGAGTAGTGCCCCAGCTATGCCACTTCTAGGCTATCCGAAAGCCATCTTTTAGTCTTGGGTAGTGTATGAAAATATACACTAACTTGAAAAATTGTATTGAACCAGTAATCAAGTATTAAACATAAAACCAAAAAATGTTAGCTTGACACTTTTTTACTGTAGAATAATGATTGAAAAATAACAAAGTTAAAATATTACAGTGAAACCACATAAATTAAAACTTTAATTATTTTATTGTACAATGTTTCTCTCTCTCTCTCTCTCTCTCTCTCTCTCTCTCTCTCTCTCTCTCTCTCTCTCTCTCTCTCTCAGAGCCCCAAATTGCAAACTCTTTTAAACCTTCTACTTTACATCCATTCTAACCACCTTGCCATCCCGCTCTCTCACTGATTTAATTCATCTTGTAAGTGCGATGATTCCCCAGTGCTACCTTTAAAGATAAAAAAAAAAAAAAATAGTTATGTATATATTTATATAGTAGTATATAAGACCAATGTATGAATAGTAAACAACAACAAAACATAAGATAATAGATCCTTTAGAACATAATTAAAGAAAAGCAACAGTAAATTATGTTAATCCTTATTTTCAGCAACCTTAGCCGGTTTCAGTTCACGGATGCTATTTACATTCTGATATTTAGTGTGACTCCAAAAGCACCGATAACTCCATTCACATGTAGTTACCATTCACCATTCATTCTACACCTATGTGACACATAAAAACATTCATTTGTGAAAAGGAAACTGTAAATATTCCTAATTTCTTTATTTGATATAGCTAACTTCTTCATATTCATAAAGATTCTTTTTTTAATTTGATGTTTTTTGTATGTATTAAAAAGAAAATTGGCTTATGTAAGATTTGTAAGTTATCGTGCATCAACACCATTCTCCTCATTATTATTATTGTATTATTAAGATCATTTAACTAGACTACTGAGCTGCCTATCAGCTCTCATAGGGCTGGCACCAGTCTCCTCAACTTAAGACGTTCAAGGCATGCCCACTGAACCTCACACTTCAATGCATTTCACTACCCTTTTGTCAAGTGAAATATGTATTTAAGTAAGGAAGTTATAAATGACAAAAATTTTTATATATCCATTATGCCAACTTAGAATGACATTCTTTAAACAGATGAGAATCTTTTAACACCAGATATGCCAAAATTACAGTCTTTTAACAGAAAACTTTTTATACACAGCTGTTATCATGGTTGGTAGGACTTCATCTCTTAGCGTAATAAAATATTTCATTCAGACAAAATAAAAAAAAAAATTGCATAAAACAAGGAATTTTTTTGTTTTTATTTATTTTTACCTGTTATAACTGATTCTGATTTTTATATTATAAGTTTTTCTCAAAATAATTAATATATGGAATATAAAAAGAAATTAATCTGAACAATATATTTCATAAAGTGGTTCAATATATGATAGCATAATTGTACTATTCTATTTAAAATACACAATAAATACATGCACATATGAATGTAAAAAAAATTCCTGTATCATAACCACATCAGAAACTTGAAGATATGTATATGATACTCTTTTAGGTTTCTATTGGGAAGAGAATAAGACAGGATACATGTCCCATTTCAGTTACATCATTAATGGCTTGAGAAATGTGTCAGTGAAGTCTCAGGTGATAGATACTCTTTGTTTTAGATTGTTTAAATAATATAGGTGGACTAATAGAATGATAAATAACCACCTATAAACTTTAAGGTATGCAACCAAACATTTAATTAGTAAAATAATTTTATTGTTAGTATATTTCATGAGTAAATGAATAATATGGGTTCTCATTTTCTTTTGATAGGTTGACTGGAATAGAGTTAATAAAGATTTAGAAAAGAATGCTAAGAGGCTAAAACGTGAAGTTGAATCTAATGTCAACTCTGGAACTGCAGATGAGGTTTGTGCCTGCTAAGTTCTTTTGTGTTTGCTGTTTACGGTACATACTATAGGTTATGAAATGCCCTACCCACTTTCCTTAAAAGCCTCATCCCAAATGACATTTTAGAATTGCTTCATACACAGGTAAGTTGAATTCATTTGTGTTGTGTGTTACCATCACTAAAAGTTTATGAAATGTAAAAATGAATTTTGCTTAACACACCAGTTAGTACGTACTCTTAGTAATCTAATCTTCTGTAGCAGTAATGACCAGGTATTGTAGAAGGCGTACGCATCTGGGTCCCTTTAATGGAAACTGGTCATTGTGTCTGGTGTTCGAATAATACTTGCAGTTTTGTTTTCCCACAAAATCAGAAATAGTATTCCTCATCAAGATTAAAATGAATGCTGTCCAACCTCGCTAATTAGTACTGTTGCAATACACTCCCTGAACACCTGAATTAGCCCTGGTCACTGACCAGCCCGAACTATATCCCCACATACTTACCCACTAAGTGGGTAATTGTAACTCAGCGTTACCAACGCTGCAGGTAAAATCTAGTCAAATGGGTTACCTGTGCTACCGTTGGCAATGCTGGTGCAAATACTGGCCATCACAGGCCTGTCTCCTCAATTGCTCTTGGTTCACTTGGAAGCCGGACGTGTTCCTGCTCCCAGCGAACTTTTGGTCTTGTAGCCCGACCCTCACAGTGTTTACTGAGACACTGATAGAGTTTGATATCTTTGGCTTTCGTTTACATCTTTTCCGATTTTTTCCCGATTTGGATCGTATTTCGATTGTTTTTTATCATCGGAACTTCCGTTATCGTTGGGAGATGTTCGAGCCTCATCAAGAAAATCCTTACCTCAATCTCTGCTTCATCAGCCTCTCCCCTAACAGCTGCTAGTTGAGATGTCAGCATGCTTTGTTCCTGTGCTACATGCAACGAAGGATGAGCACCCTCGAAGTGACAGACATTCTCTTTGGTTTAGCTGTAGGCAAGTGCAGTGAATGTCAGGCAGAGGTGTAAAATGTAAGGATTAGTTCATTAGATCACTTTAGAGACTACCATAGTTGTCGGAATAGAAGACAGCGGCAAAATCGTGAGAGTTATTCAAAGAAGAGCTAGAGTAACAACAGTTTAGAATTGGAAGTCAGAATGTCTAATTTATTTGCTAATTCATGATCAAGCTAATTGATATAGAGATAGCAGTAGTAGCGTAGGTTATACTAATTGTTCTCTTTCAGCTCCCCTGCTTGTTCCAGAACTAGCCCTGACAGGTGGCGGGGATCATGGAGATCCAAAAACCAGAGCAGCCAGAGTTTAGCAGCAGATTCCTCCTCAAGGTGTAAGTTCTAAGATTAACGTAAAGTTAGGCCAGGGACAGACGAGTAGCGACAATGGGTTAAACAGTGTTTAGGAAGAGAAGCGCAGGTTAGGTACCCTTGGGTTCGGACTCCCTTGTAGTGTCTAGTGTGAAGGTTCGTCTTTAGAGCCATCTTTGGTTTTATTTCCGGCTTCGAGTTCTTTGCAACAGAAGGTTTCTAGTTCATGGTTGCTCGTTTGGATGTAGTTTCTGGATCTGAAGGTTTGGATAGCCCTCCTTTGTCTTCGAAGGTTCCTTTTTCTGTCTGTGGGGTAAATTTAGTTCATCTTGCAGTAGCGGTGATCAGGTTATTTGGCGTTATTCATATACGGTACAGAAATTATTAATATCAGTTAAATCTCTAGGTAATGCATATTGACTTATGATAATTCAGTACAGAGAAATTGAATAACATTAACAAAGGTAGTCCAGCCTAAAGTATACTGTATATTATATATCTGTATAGTAATTAGAAATATTGGACAGTCCTGGAGGTTCAGTGCATTCTGACTTACGATGATTCAGTACCAGAGTGATTGAACATGAAACGAGAATCAGATTCGGTCCGACTTCAGCATTGTTGGACTGTGTAGGCTTGCCAGCTACGTAATCCAGTATTGTATGTATCAGAGAGAGACCGATCGACCTGGAGTTTGAAAGAAAGATGCGTGAAGACTAGGATTTCTTTCATTCTTACATAATTTTTAAAATTTATAAACTAAAATCTTACTAATTCACTGTAGTATTTTCTTTATTGAAGTGATTGCTCTTTACATTAATATTAATTTTTGAAATTTAGTAAATCATTTATCTGTAAGAGAGAGAGAGAGAGAATTATTAGTTATTATGTGATATAATTTAATCTTATTAAACTTACTAATACAGTATTGATCAATATTAATATTTTAAAATTAGTAAATCATTTTTGTATTATAAAAATGTATTTAGGCATGAAAATAACATCAAAATACACTAATTAGTGATTATTTATCGTTGGAAAATCCCGCAAATAGGCGAATTCACCGCAAATAATGGGTAGATATGGTCCAGAGAAAAATCTGTGAATCCGGAGAACACGAATACGGGGAGCCCACTGTATTACAATATTAATTTTATTATGAAAACTTCATCATTACTGGAAATTTTGGGTTCTCCCAATTTTATCTTTAGATCTCCTTACCTTATTTCATTTCTTGCTGTCCAACCACTTCAGCTCCCTCTTTTCACTGTCTTAAGTGCTGAATGGCCAAAAGTGCCCTAGTGTTAGGTTTGACAGCCTGATTTTCATAAAATCAAATATCAAACTCGGAGCAGTAATTCTTGATTTATTCTCTTGTTGAACATTTGGTAGTAGTAATTACCCCTAGTTCACATTTTTTAAAATTTAATCTTACCTAGGGCTGTGAAAAAAAGCTTTTGTGGTTCGTGTGTGTGTGTGTGTGTGTGTGTGTTGTGGGGGGGGGGGGGGATGTCCTTTTTTTTTCATCCAATTTTTCTATTTTTAAAGACCTTACTTAAGGATATTTTCTTGCTACCTATTTTGATATGATTTTTCTGTGTTTGATACTGAACATGTGTTGTACCATATTTACTTTTAAGGAACTGTTGCCAATCATACAGTTTTCCTGTATGATACAAGTTTCAGTTGACACGTTTGATACTGAACAATGTATGTGTCTTGTATCATACTGTTTCATACATACCTTTAAGGATCTGTTGTCAATCATACAGTTTTCATACCTCTTCCTGTTCAAATGCACTGAAATATAAATAATTGACCCCAGTGCCTCTAAGAGCAGGAGCCCAGAGTGTTGATTCTGAGGTTTGAACACAAAATGTTTAACCCCCTAGATAAGTACTAGTGCCTACCCCCAAAACCTCAAGAATGTATATTGCTATCAGATGAGAACTCTGGCTTTGGATCAGAACTCTGGCTTAAGTATAAAAAGTGAACCCTTAGAAAAAAATAAAATAAAATAAACAATGAAAAAAATATGCTTGAAACTTTCCCTAAAACCTTCCTTGGAGTCTCCAGAACACAGAATGAGCAATGCCAGCAATATCAAGGCTGGCTTTATGTCCACCAGCAGCTTCTAAAGGGAGTTTCAAATTCACGTTTATTCCGAGTAAAGAATGTAAGCCTGAAAATTTCATAAAACCTTCCTTGGGACACCATGAACTCGGAATGACCAATGCCAGCAAATTTATCTCTGGCTCTCCACCCACCAGCAACGCTTAAATCCATCAGAGGTTCAGTTTCACTTTTTTCATTGTCAAGAACACAAGGCTGAAACTGTGGTAAAAATATTCCTCATGAACTCAGTTTTATTTCTAATAATTATTTCATTATTATATACAATTGCATTCAAAATGTAACACATATCATAATGGCTAATTGTAATTTTAGAAAAATAAGCACTTTTTTTCTTGGAAAAGAAGAAAATAGTCATTTAATTAAACCTCTGATGGATTTAGGAATTGCTGGTGGGTGGAAAGTCAAGAGATAAATTTGCTGGCATTGGTCATTTGAGTGCATGGGGTCTCAAGGAAGGTTTTATGAAAGTTTCAGGCATATGTTCCTTACTCGTAATAAATGTGAATTTGAACTCCACTTTGGAAGCTGCTGGCAGACATAGAGCCAGCCTTGACATCGCTGGCATTGCTTATTCTGTGTTCAGGAAACTCCAAGGAAGGTTTAAGAAAAGTTTGAAGCATATGTTTTACATTTTGACTATATTTTTTTTTTTTTTTTTTTTTTCCAGTTTTTGGTTCACTTTTTATACTTAAGCCAGAGTTCTGATCTGACAGCAATACATTTTTGAGATTTTGGGAGTAGGCACTATTTTTCTAGGGGGTCAAACCTTTTGGGTTCAAAACTCGGAATAAACACTCTGGGCTGCTGGTCTACTCAAGGTTTCAAGTTAATTGAAAAATAACAGTAAAACTGGTTTGATAATTGAAAATGTCAGTGTTCAAATGTGAAATTGAAATCCTAATGATATAAATGTAGTTTTGTACCCAAAACACTCATTATCTCAAGTGGGTGATGGTTGAGGTACCATTAGTTTTCCTTACTTTCCATAGTTTTTATTTTTCACACTTAGTAGATTGTTCTTTTCATTCTTGAATTGCCTTGTTACCCAAGCTCTATCTTAATATAAGCAAAGTTAGCTATTTTTTTTATAGTTTAAAAGGGAATAGAATATGAAGAAATCGAGCGCTCGCCTCTGGCCGAGAGGACTTATGCTCTCATCAGGTTGGTGCTTTGCCATGGCATAAGTACCCTTCTTCCCCATGATGCAGTCCAGTCATCAGAAATTGATGACTGCCCATGGTCTACCCCTCCTGCTGGTTCATCTAACAGGACAGGTAGGAATGCACTTTCTCCTTCTTACCTGTTGTTCCGAGAGGTGCAATGTGGACAGAGAGAATTCCCATGAGTTTCACTTTTTTGGAATTCAACTACAAAAGTTAGTATCTCAAGATTGATCCTCAGATCATCTCATCATACACTTGAGTAGTCAAGGAAAGTTTATTAGGTCCTGTCAAATCTTCCTTCAAGGAGAGGAAATCGGAAGTTTAGCACCTCATGAAAACTCAAGGGTTTTCTTTAAATACAAATATTATTGATTTTCAATCAGCAGAGATCTTTGCACCAATTCGTCAGCACATTGATCCCGGGAATAGGACCGCAGCTTCCCCTGTGAATAATCTTCAATGCTCAATACCCTTGCTCTTTCAGGAGAGACAAGGGTGTTCTAAGAGGCACTGCATTCCTTGTGTGTGAGGTCATTCTCGACTAGATGAATACCTTTTCTCCGGACAAGGAGTTCATTCCAAATTTCGAGATTCCCAATCAAGTTCTCTTCTCCCATCAGCTGCCACTTAAGGAGCAATTCTTCTTTACCATTATCAGGTCTCGTGCTCTTTCTTGTTGCCTCGAAGGGTATTCCCTCTTGCAACAAGAGACAGCAGGCCTGGAGGATGCCGCTGTGATTTCCCTGCACCAGTCAGCAACATTTGGGCACACACACGTATTTCTCTTTCAGCCTTCTTTCTAAAGGCAAATAAGGAAGGACATAGAAGAACGCTTGTATAGGTGTTCTACTGCTGGTGTGGGGGCTTTTCAAGTTACACAAGGGGAGCAGGATACTATTGGGAACAGGTTTGAAAGTATTCTTAAATAAAACTCTGATTCTCCTTAACTTATTAACACCAGTCTTACAATAACTTAATTTATTAATGCTGATCTTACAGTACGCAACTTAGTCTAATCTTATTCTCTAATACCTAACTTAACGTTACCCCGACCACCTAAGAACCCTAAGCTTGGACTTTTGATTTTCCTCATGTTGGCAGCTTCTTTGGCAGAGAGCCTCTCTTCTGGTTGTTCTTTTCCAATTACTGAATTGTTATTTCCAGCTGCTCATAGGTGCATAGCCTGGAATTGACGACTTCCCTCAGCGCTGCTGAGGAGCCATAACCAACTGGCAAAACTGTCTCTTAGCTACCACTGTGGTGCACAGGTGAAGGGGAGTCTCAGCTCTTACTCATTCTCATCTACCAACTAAAATACAATGTTCTGTATATTTGATGTGCCTCATAATACCTGCCTTCTTCTACAGAAGACTTTAATTTACAAAAACTCTTCTTTTATTTCTTTATTTTCCTTTTCCTTTTCCTTTTCCTTCCTTAATAACTTCCTAATGGGATGCTCTACTATGTATTTTGGTGGTTCTCTCCATCTTTTCAACTGAATATGATGAACTCGTATACCTTTACATTTCCTTCTTCATTCCAAACTGTGTTCACTACATGTGGACCTTCATACTTCTCACACATCTTACTTACTGTTTCTCAGCCACTTCCTTCAACACCTTATCACCTACTCTGAAACTCTCAAACCTTTCATTCACCTGTCTCCACACATCCCGCTCATCCTCATTCAAATCCAACCTTGCTCTCCATACCTCTCATAATTCATCACATACTCACTTCGAGGTATACCTGTGCTTTTATGTACTTACCCATTATACATTGCTACCACTTCCTAACAACAAGTCCCATTCATTCTCTCTATCAGTCAACATTTGTATCATCTCACTCAGAGCCCTTATGGTTTGTTCCGCCAATTCATTTGCGCTTGGCATGTATGAAGTTGTTATTACATGCTCGACCCCAAACTTTCAATATTCGCTCAAAAGGCCTACCAACAAACTCCAGCCCATTATCACTCAACATTCTTACTGGCTTCCTCACACACTCAGGCAACAAGACCATACTGACTACTTTTGCAACACTCTCACTAGTCTTATTCTTCAAAGCTGCACAACTTACAAACTTACTCTTATGATGTACCATAACAACTGCTTCTACATTTCCTCTTGCATATACCGGTAAAGTTACAGAATCAGTTGCCACCAATTCAAATGGTTCTTTCATACTCAACTTCAAAACTGATGGGTTAGTATACAATCTCTGATACTTTCCCATCTGACATTCTTCACTCGTAACTACCACATTCTTACAAATTTTCCTCAGACATGGGGAAAAGAGACGCGCTTTCATTCACTCAAACTTCCCCATTTGTCCATATTTCTCAAGAACTAACATGCACATCCCCACTGCTCTGCTCATTAAGAAAATTGAAAAATACACCACGCCTTCACACAACACAAACCTCTCAGCAAACTGCGTCCATTTACTCAACAACAAAGGCCATCTTGTCCCAGGTACTCCCTTTCTAATAGACCTCCTCAACTTACTCACCCCAAAACAATTCTGCTGCATCTCCTCAGTGTCCTCCATTGTTAGCAATTCATTCTCATTCTTATCCTACTCCACTATTGTAGATTTGGCTTACCCTGACTATAGTGCAGATACCAGTAAGTTAGAAGTGTATATGGATGCGAGTGGAGTGTCGATGGACGGATGTTTGATGAAAAAACAAGTAGTGAATGGGATTGAAAGAGATCGAGTGATAGCGTATGTAAGTAAGGCATTTAGTTTGGCAAAGCGAAAGTACTCGGCTGTTGAGAGAGAGTTGGCTGTGTTACAATTCTGTACGAACGCTTTACAACCTGTTTTGTATGGTATGAGGTTTGTGGTATGTACAGACCACCAGCCTCTAGTATGTCTGTAGAGAATGATAGGAGTTGATGCCGGGACTGTGCGAATGGTAGAGGATTTGAGTTATTTTGATTTTCTTGTGGAGTATATCCCAGGTAAGCGGAGTGATGTTGCTGACATGATGTCTAAGACTACATTGGGAAGGGAAGGAAGAAAAATTATAGTAAACGTATGCAGAGCATATCTAAAATATGTAAGACAACAGGAATAGCAGGGTACGTATATTTCAGTCTGCGGCACGCAGTACGTATTTTCATGCATACGTACTAAGTCTATTTTCGTGACTAAATACATTTTTTATTAAGAAAAAAAGATTGATTCATTTTCAAATATTACTGTTCTGTAATAACAATGTAAACACAGCAAAATTTAAATAATAATATAAGTTTTTCTTAAAAGATGCTTCACCCAAGCCAACTTTCTACAGATAAACAGATCTTATGATGCTGTGACTTCTTGAGCAGTACCCAGAGAAAATGATACTCAAAACGCTATTGGCTGTTGTCTGCAGAGCAGCCAATCCAGGAGCAGCATTCATTTTTCTTGTTTCTCATCAGCTGTACACTTGGCATTGATTGGTTGAAACCCAGTCCCATCTCACAAAGATGGAATTGTGGGTATCATGCATCTCTCTCCTTCAGCCTCACTGCATAGAAAGTTACTGTTACAAGCGAATGTATGCATGAAGCTGTGTTATATGTATCAGCAAATATCCATGTGAATCATGCCAAAAATGGCTCCTAAAAAGTACCCTGCTCCTCCTAAGGCTTCTGGCAAAGAGCCTAAGAGAAAGAAGACTGTAATGAAGCTCGACGAGAAGGTGAAAGTTCTCGATATGTTGAAGGAGGGTAAAAGTTTCGCTGCTGTTGGCCACTATTTCAGTATGAACGAGAGTACGGTGAGATACATTAAAACAAAAAAAAAGTGAAATAGGAAAGTGAGCATGACATGTTATGGTACATCAAAGCCAGTGTCCACAGTGAGAAACAAAGCAATTATGAAAATGGAATCTACTTTCTGGATCAAAGACTGCCATAAGAAGAGTGTGCCCCTTGACTCCAAGATCATATGTGAGAAAGCACAACAAGTCTACCAGTAGCTATCAACTGCTACAGAAGGTGGTGATGTAGAGGCACAGGACGGCGATGAAGAAGGGAAATTAGAATTCTTGGGCTTTGATGAACCAGCTCCTGAAGAAGAAGAGGAGCCACAACCAGGACCATCATCAGCTCCCCAAGGTTTTCAGAACAAAGGATGGTTCCACCAGTTCCAGAAAAGGTTCCATCTAAAATCTGTTTCCCTATATGGGGCAGCTGCATCTGCTGACAAAGGTGGCTGCAAAATATCCTTAGACCTCTAAGAAGATTCTGCAGGAGAAAGGATACTGAATAGAACAGGTCTTCAATATTGATGGAACTGGCCTGTTCTGGAAAAAGAATCCATCCCAGACATACCTTATGAAGGACAAAGCTAAAGCCTCTGGATTCAGCCACAAAAGGACAGGGTGACCCTCCTGATGTGCAGGAATGTAGCTAGCTTTATGCTGAAACCAGGCCTTGTTTACAAGGCTGCAAATCCCAGGGCACTCAAAAATAAGAACAAGGCATTGCTGCCTGTGTTCTGGCTGCACAACCCCCAAGACCTGGATCACGAAAGTCCTTACGGAGTACTGGTTCCATCAAAACCTCATTCCTTAAGTTAGGCAAATGACAATGCTGGTGACCACCCTCTCGATCTTTATTACAAGGGAGTCCAGCTCTAGTGCCTCCCTCCCAACACCACCTCTCTCCTCCACCCTATGGACCAGGGCGTGATCCGTGCCTTTAAGGCACTATACACCAGGAATTCCTTCCAGCACCTTGTTGACACAATGGACCGTGACAGTGAATTTATGCTGAAATCCTATTGGCGTAAATTCACGATTGCTACGTGTCGGTCTGTCATTGACCGGTCACTGAAGGACACGAAGGAGACCCTGAATGCATGCTGGAGAAAGTTGTGACAATATCACCAAGGATGAAGTCTGCACCCTCATTGATGCCCACTCTGACCCCTGACGGACCAGGGTTTGGAAGAGCTGACGAAGTCTGCCAGCTAGGAAGAAGACACTCCCAGGTTCAGGAGAGGAGCAGGAGCAGGAGAAGGAGAGTGGTCTGACTTTGGAACACCTGTCCCAAGTTAAAAGAATGATCAACAACATCCAGGAGTTTGTTGCAACATGGAATCCTTACATGGAACACTCCTTGAAGTTTTCCAACATTCTTGATACTACATTGGAGCCCTGTAATCAAACCCTCACAACCATGAAGAAGCAACAACAGCAGCAGCTGCCAATCATCATATGTTCATCACACGTATGAAGAAGGACCCTCCAAAGCCTCCCAAAGCGCCTCCTGAAGGTGAAGAGGTGTCCTCAGAGATGTAGTAACTCCTTTTCTTAGCTGTGCAGTCATATCGTCATCGTCATTCATCAGACTGCACGGCTAATTCATCATCATCGTCTTTAATCAACATTTGTCACTGCTTTTTGGCATTTACACAATTGAATTATCTAGAATCCTAAAGAAGCACTAGGATAGTTATAAACTGTATGCTGATGATATTTAATTCTATTTTCCTCTTGAAATGGTAGAAGATGCCTTTAGTAAAATTGATGCAATAATGAAAGATATAAAAAATTGGATGTTATTTGGATCTACTAATAGTGCACTACAAAAATATGAACGCTTCAAAAGAATAACTATTGGCTCGTCATCCATAAACATTGTAGCGGCAGTGAGGAACTTATGAGTATCTATTGATAATAAGATATCGATGAAAAATCATATATTGCTTATTGTAAAAACTCTGTAACTATCTTATTAGAAACATTGCATTTATCAGAAAATATTTAAATGAAGATACTCCAAAAACAGCAATTTGTAACCAAATACTTTTGAGTCTTGACTACTGCAAAAAAAAGTATTAGGTATGTTAATGTTACCATGACAGAATAACCCTGCCACTAATCGAGCTGCATTGGCACCCAGTAAAAGCAAGAATAGAATACAAAATACTTCTTATAGTCTTTAAAACACTTACGTATATATGGTGAACCACATGTATAAGAAACTGCTAAAGTTTCATCAGACCTGAAATGAATATTGTGATCAGACATGCAAGTGAAGTATATAGGCTGTTTGAACCTAGAACAAATTGTAAGTCAGGTGAGAAAGCATTTGAGCATTGCTCACCAAGATTATATGTACAGGAAAATACCACCTGAAGTGATCATACAAGAAGAAAGCAAATTTAAAAAAGGACCAAAGACTTCTAAGACTATACTATGTACAACAAAATACTGCCTGAAGTGAAGATCATACAAGAAGAATGGAAATTTAAAATGGAATAAAGATTCCTATTCTGCAGGAGCTATGATATTGATGAGAAAACACTAAAAAACAATTGTAAAATATAAGACGCAACTTATTTAGGGAACATACAAGAGCCCACCAGAGAGGGAATCATCTCTGTGGAGGGCTGTACATAAAACCAAACAAATGAAATGCATATAACAGTGGTTGTTTTATCTATAAGAGATTCTGATAATGTTTTATGTTTGTGAGTAAGCATAGTTTTGAGGATAATTTAATATCTGAATGGTTAGTGAGCTTCAAAAATAGAAGTATAATTGTCCCTTTTTTTTGTTGCCTTAGATTACATTGCTTATGATGTAGTACGTGATACTTATTACTCTTGTAAAGTATTACAGTTAATGTGTTTTAGCTCAAATTTATTGATTAGGGTACCTGAATTGAGTAATAATCGGGTCATTTAACTGATATTATTTTATTCTTGGGATTATAATTTGATTTGTCATGGAGTAAGTATAGTAGAAAGACACTACATATAATAACAGTTTTTAAAACTTAACAGGCATCAGTTTACAATAAGAATGATTATATGTTTCCCTTTTTATTTTTTGGTTTTGAGTACTATTTTGTATCTTACTCATTTTATTTCCATAATAAGTTTTCCCAGCCTAACCCTCTTGTGATCTGATGATGCATAGCGTGTCAATAAATTTTTTCTGTAAGTACATGGCGCATCACATGTAAGTTATTTTCGGGAAAAATTCACGCAAAAAAGATGCGTCAATCATAGAAAACATAGTTGACGCCATTGGGTTGACAGATGATGATTCTTGAAGAAAATGCAAACCCGATGCTGCTAGCTTACTTAACTACGATACAAAACGTCAACATAAGTAGGTTGGAAAATCTGAAAATTGCACTCCGTAATAAATTAGCATGTTTTAATTAACCCTTAAACGCCGAGTGGACGTATTTTACGTCAATATTTTTTGTCTCTCGGGTGCTGACTGGACGTATTTTACGTCGACATACAAAAGTTTTTTTAAAAATTCGCGGAAAAATACTTATAGGCTTACCAGCCGAAAACTCTTGAATCACGCGCCTTGGGGGATGCTGGGAGTTCACGGATCAAGGTGTTGTTTTGTTTACAATCGTTACTCAGGCGCACAAGCGCGAATGTCTTTCTTGCCGCACTAAAAAGTAATGGTGACACTTCTCGGAAATTATTTAGTCACTTTGACATAATTTTTGTACCATTTATTAGCCGTTACATGAAGTATTATATATGAAAATGTGCGCATTTTTATGTAGAATACAACAAAAAAATACTCTTGATTGTAGCTTTTATCAGTTTTGAGACATTTTTATATAAATAACGATAAGTGCCAAAATTTCAACCTTCGGTCAACTTTGACTCTACCGAAATGGTCGAAAAACGTAATTGTAAGCTAAAACTCTTATATTTTAGTAATATTCAATCATTTACCTTCATTTTACAACAAATTGGAAGTCTCTAGCACAATATTTCGATTTATGGTGAATTTATGAAAAAAATAAAATTTTCTTTACATCCGCGCGGTAACTTCCGAAAAAATCACCGAAAAAATCATATGTGCAATTGTGGTAATGTTTGCACCATTTTAAATTAGCCGTTACATAAAGTTTTATATATGAAAATGTGTGCAATTTCACGTAGAGTACAACCAAAAATAATTGAAGGTTGTAGCTTTTCTCATTTTTGAAATATTTGCATATAAATCACGATAAATAGAAAAAAAACCACGTTCAGTCAACTTTGACTCTACCGAAATGGTCGAAAAACACAATTGTAAGCTAAAACTCTTACAGTCTAGTAATATTCAGTCATTTATCTTCATCTTGAAATAAATTCGAAGTGTCTAGCACAATATTTAGATTTATGGTGAATTTAAAAAAAAAACCTTTCCTTCCCTCCACTCGCGGATTCTCCGCCACAAATCTCCGAAATGCGTATGTCGTATTCTCGGAATATTTGCTCCGTTTCATATTAGGCATTTCATAGAGTTTTATATATGAAAATGTGCACAATTTCATGTACAATAGCACAAAAAATATTTGAAGGTTGTAGCTTTTCTAATTTCCAAAATAATTGCATATGAAAAAAAATATATAAAAAAATTCGACATTCGGCCAGCTTTAACTCGTCAGATATGGTCAAAAACTGCAATTGTAAGCTAATACTCTTACAGTATAGTAATATTCAATCATTTGTCTTCATTTTGAAAGAAATTGGAAGAGTCTAGGCCAATATTTAGATTTATGGTGAATTTTTGAAAAAAATATTTGTTTACGTCCGCGCGTTACGAATTCATGCATTATTTTGTGATAATATTTTCTCTGTGTTGCTTTTATCGTTTTACAATGTATTATATACCAAAATGATTGCAATTTAGTGTACATTACAACGAAAAAAAATTAACTTGTTACCTTTAACCGTTTTGCGCATAGAGTGATTTTAATACAATTATATATGAAATTTTGTTTTCGTGCTATCATATATCGCATTATTTATATATGATAATGATATAATTTTTTCATTTCTGATGGTTGCATACTAAACTTCAGGCAATGACAAAAAAAGGAGCCAAAAATGAACTCTTAATCTTGAAAACTAAGCGTGCTGTGATTTTTTGAAAAAAATATTTTTTCCGCTTCTGCGCTCACTCCGAGACCGCCTCGGCACACGGAAGACGATTTTTAATATACCCCTTCAGCATTTAAGGGTTAATTACAGCTCATTAGTAAACACATTTATAGCAAGATTATTATTTCCACATGAAAGATCAAACATTTCTACACAATTTAGGTATAAAAAACTCCCCAAACCTAATTATTATATTTTTTATGATTATTTCCCAAAAAATATCTTATGATTTTTCTTAAAAATCTCACGTTCGTCACATCGTTTTTATTGTCTAAGCCTTGTAAAGATGTTCTGATTCTTTAGGAAATAACTCAATCATTTTGCAACATAATAACCAGAAGCGTATATCATATATAGTTCAAACTTACCGAATTTAATCAAAAAGCTTTTCCATGTGCGTTGGGAAAAGTCGTGTACCTTACACCCTTATATTTTTGCCCTGTGCGCAAGAGCGATAATGTGTGAATTTTGTCATAGAATCCATGAAGATGGGTTGGTAAATTCACCTGAGTAAGGTTGTACGATTAAGAATAGTTCTTGAGTTAACACATGAAATGTAGGAGAAAGTTGATTAAAGGGTGATATGTAACACTTTAGAGTGGGACAGTAGTTTGCAGCTCAATGTAGCAATGACCTGTTAAATGTGGGAGAGAGTAAAAGGGGTATCTTGTGAACATGTACTAGTATTCTGTTATTTTTCTTCAAGATTTTAGTATGAAGTTGAAAAATATTGCATTTGCCAGCCATATGAGTCTTCAAGATAAATTTTAGGGAAAAAAAGGAAAAATATTGCATGTGCCAGCCATATAAGTGAAGTATTTTGAATTACTTGTTAAGTTTGACTAGGTAATAATGATAAAGGTGATAATACTGATGTATTGTCGCAAAATCTGATACAGCATGCTGAAAGTGTTTATTACATATTATGTAGTAATCACTAAGCCAAAACACTTGACCCTCAAAAGTTTTGTTCCCAAAAAACCAGTAGGTGCAAACATATACTTAGAGTTTTCACACTACTATAGGCTGCTTTGTACAGAGTTTGTGAGAAAGAAGCATAAAGAAGCCAAAGTATGGCCAACTTACATCAGAAAGAATATACCAAAGCATAAGTGCAGAGAGTATGATACATCAGATTTAAAATTTAGAAAACTTTTGTGCTTAAGCTAGTCAAGGAAGGAAATGGAAGACCGGATATTTTTTTTCAGTCTGGGATAGATGAGGTGCCTGTACAAAATATTCAAGTAACTGGTAATTTTAACAATAAGATTCAAGGATACATAAAAATGTTCTATTTAGCATAAAAAGTTTTAGTTGAATTTGCCCGTGAAATTAATTGACTAAAATGTTTTATTGTGTTCTTGTTCAAATTTAGAAAACTTTAGAAATTGCCAATCTTTTGAAATTGCATTATTTTTTCACAATACATTGCTTACCTTTCATTCCATCTCCCCACATAATACATTACTCTCGTGTCATCATCCAGAGTGCTGAAATTCCTAATCTAAGCTTAGTTTTCTGTGTATTATGTGTGCTCACTTTATTTCACTCCCTTTACTCAATATTTATAACCTTGTCCCTGATTTTCCCTACTGTCAAATGTCAAATGGGAAATAGAAATATGAGAGGATGCTCCACTGAAAGATGAATACAGTATTGCCTTATTTTTTGTATAAAATTGTCTAATTTTGAGTTGCAATTTCCCCAAAAATTTTAATTGGATTCTAATAAGCTGTCAAAGAAATGCTTTTGCATGTTAATTACTTGAAATCATCTTTACAGTCAAATAGTGGTTTTGTTTTCCAATTCATACTGCAAAATTCACCTCTGCATACTACTACACAGTTAAGCTTGTTAAATCTCATGAATAACCTTGTGTTTGGTTTTGTTTCTTATGTTTTTTCTTATAAATTCCCTTAGTTTGATTTTCGTAGCTGTTCCGTAAGGATCCAAGGTTAATTCTTTTTAGTTGTAGGTTGAGTAAAAAATCCATATTTTCAGGCGGTGCGTTTTGCCCGCGAGAACGTATTGTTGGCCACAAGCTTTGGCGGAGGAGTTCTGTTGGGTATAGCATCTTCCTAAGTTAATTGTAAGTCACTATTATTTTGATCTATGCTTCATTACATAAAATACTAAAGACATTTCTCAAGTATTATATGTTATTTTAGATTTCTAGTTATGAAAAAATTAATAATGATGCCTCTTTGGCTCATTGTTCAGATAGCTCTAATACTAACCTAAGTTGATATTTTCCAAAGAGTATAATTTATATTCTCTAGGCCTTTTATATTTTATACAATGATGTTTCTCAGTTTATTGCATGATAAAAGTATAATTAAAGACTAATGCAAAAGTATGATAAAAAACTAATGCAGTATTCACCTTTTATTTTGTCTCACACATTGAAACATTTATTACATTAAAACAGCTGTAGTTGCCACAGATGGGAAGGTTTTAATATTTTCTATCCCTCTTTTGTTTTTCTTATGTCCCGGCTGTCCTTTGAGAATTGTATATCCCAAGCATGTAGTATTCCTACTAACCCAGTAAACTTAAAAACCCTGAGGGTCAAATAGCCATATTTAAAAAAAATTATAAGGACTTTTATTATATTTGTAGTAATTTAAAAAAAATTTGTCATTCATAAACAGGTGCAAACCTAAAGAGCAATGGTAGTTTTTAATAGGTTGGAGTAAATTATATCTACAAAGTTAGGGCAAGAGACAAAAAATAAAAAATAGATTTCCTTGGACATAATACTAGAGGCCATCTTGCTAGTGAACTGAAATAGCAAAACTAAACAAGAAGCATTTTTTTTTATTGTTGAAAAATCAGGTTTGTAAGTATCATAGAAAATTGTTTATACAAGCCCCATATATATTTGTGTATGATGTGACTTTTGAATGCAATTGTTGCACAGATTTAATTGGATTCCATCATATGCAAAGTACAAAATCCCATGTTAAGTGTGTGTGTGTTGGGGGATAGCTTGCAAAAGCCAAGACTATATTACTTAACAAAACAGTAGACTATGATTCACAAATGAAAATAATTATAGGCAGTCCCCAGTTATCGGCAAGGGTTCCGTACACAGCTGATACGCGAAAACCACCATTAACCAAAACTTGGTGATTTACGGCACTTATGGTGCCAATAACCAGAACTTAGCATGTTATGGCACCATAATTGCCGATTTTATGGCTGTAGACAAGCGCCATAAAACTGGGTTGCCATTAACAGAGTCCACCAATAACTGGGGACTACCTGTATGGGCTTTTAGAATTTAGCTGTCCTGAACATATTTGTGCTTTGAAGTAAAAAGCATTATAATTAGTAAGAATTAAAATAAAATTTTAAAAATAGGCATTTAATCAGGTATACAAACTGCATTCATTTAACGGAAGCTACCAACTGAAATTAGCAAACATTGCTAACTAGTGAATATTGGAAATACTAGTACGTACAGTAGTGTTTTATCACACAGGTTTATATGTGTAATGGGTTTATTAGATTTTTTGTGTACGTAATTTGATATATTTGCAAAACCATTTTTCAGACATTTTTGTTTTAGACAGACAGTTGTATATATGAAATAAAGAAGCCATCCTAGTTGGTGGTTGTCAGTACAATCCAACCTCTTAAAACCAGCACCCTTGGGACCAAGCTACTGCCAGACCATAGAAAATTCTGGATGACAGAAATCACCCATAAAAAAACCCTTTGTAAACAAGAAATTTTAAACAAGTCACAAGGTTGTAAGACAAATTTAATGTATGAACATTTGCATTTAATCTATTGAATTTTGCTTCTAGGTGTATTTATTAATTAAAAGCTAACTTGGATATAATATGCATTAACATTGGTATCTACCAAAACTGAGACATGCATAGAAAAGTCTAGCTTAGTGTAATGTACTGTAAATACATCTCACATTATAAACAACGTATGTAGATGATGAAATTATGTTTTTGGACAAAATTTTAATGATCACATGATACATGAGTACATATGTGAATTATGGTTTGTTTGTATGCTGTATATTTTTGAGTTTCACAGAATATGTTTGTTACAAATAAAATATGCTTTTGTATTTATGGAGAAAGCCTCAGTTCCAAAGTCTGAAAAAACCAAAAACTGAAACGATGTGTCACTGCTCAAGAACTAACAGTGGCTGATTGTTAATGGGAGTTTCTGGGAATACGGAGTGCCGGATTTAAAAGGTTGGATTCTATGTGCCCCAAATGAATATTAAAAGGGGCGAAAAAAAAATTATAAACAACTTAATATAGAATCATGGATTTCATTACTGACATGCCAACTGCTTGCTTTTACATGTTACCTGCTAAAGCTAGCTAACACTTCAAGCTAAATATTCACAACTGCATTTTTAATCATATATGCTGTGTTTATGATTTTTAAGTGGGAGTTTTGATTGATATTTATTTTTGGCAATACTGTACTTGTGCGTATCCATAGGTATATGCAATTATGTGAATGTTTTTAAGGATGGGGTAGGGGAAGTCAGCTGCCAAAAGGTAACTGTAATGAAATAAACAAAAATTCCTTTTAGATAGAGTTAACCAGATGTAGCTAATAGTACTCCTCTTGTATTTTAAATTAAGTCTAATCTAACATATGGCCCAAGTTTGGTAAGCTTATCCTTAACTGCTGAAATTGGAGCTTGCATGATACACAGGATATGTGATGAATTCATCATTGGAGGAAAATTTGAGGGACTTTGCCAAGTAATACATGGATACTGTAAGGATTTGCATGATTTCTGGTTATTTCAGAATGAGAAATTCATCTCTTAGTGTGTTTGAACAAAGAGAATACAGGGTAGTTTTTGCATGAAGCTTTGAGGATAGAGGGTAAATTTTTTTTTGTCGAAAATTTGTCTTATATTTACTGAAATTTGACAATATAGACATAGCGTTTGCAAAAGCAGGAATGATAGGGACTTATTGAATAAAAAATGAGTACCATTCACAATCTAATTGTAGTTTTGTAAGGAATTTATTGAAATCCTTAATGTTATTGAAGATTTCAGGACCTATAGTAAGTGTAAAAATTAACAATTTGAGTTCTAAAAAATTGTAAATCTGAACCATGTTCACTAAAGATATATTGCAGAAGGTTGACCAAGCACTGAAGAACTTGGAAAGAATTAGTATGAATTTGAAACTGAAACACTTGAAGCAGGTAGAGTAAAGAATAGTGTATCTCGGTTTAAATTGTGAAATAAGAACAAAACTTGCCATTAGGAATAGATTTAGTAGTAAGGTTTATAAATATAAGTACTTTGCCAAACTGTTTTACATTATATCGTCTTTTGTACCTGTACTGTAATTTGTTATGGAAAGTAAGTTTTTTAAGTATTTCATCAAATGTATAACATTGCATCCACCATAGTGCTTTGTAATTGGCTTAGGGAAATTTTTAGGTATTAAATAGGATTGGAACTATTTAATTATCATTGTATATGTACCATTATGTAAAAAAATAAGCTTTCTAGCAATCTTAACTTGAGAACATCTTGTGGAAGATATTTAGAATAAACAAGCATATTGTCCTTTCCAGCATGTGCTGCAGGATGCTGCCCGACAGTTGGATAAGAAGTTGGATAAACTTGCTGATAAGCTTGATAAGAAAGTGCATACTGCAGACAGTTGGGTCAACAAACAAATGAAACAGGCAAGAAAAGTGTACAGGAAGCATATCTTAGGTGATGATAGCAAGATAACGGTAGATGAATTGTACTTGCTTAACATGTACATAATTGCCTTTTCAGCAGGAACAATGCTAGGTGTTGGTACTGCCAAAATAATTTGAAGCAGACTATTTACTGAGTTGTAACTACTTAAGCTGTTATTGGCAAGTTTCTGCTGACATACTGTATATATCAAGATGTATTCCTTTTTTTTGTATTTTTTTTTATTTTTGGTTCTCAGAAAATTCTTGTGCCTTCACCTTGCTTTATTATTCTCATGAGTGAAGATTTTGTGTTATGTGAAAATAGAAAAGGCAGTTTAAAAAATATTGGAATATGATTGCTTTATTGCAAGTAAACAGTGATATCTCTGAGTACTGCATTCAGTTGATGCCTATCCGGATAGTCTTCAAGCAAAAGATTGTAATTTTCATGGTTAATTGATACTTAATGATAGTTTTGATGAGCTTAAAGGCAAAAGCCTATAATTTTAATGAATAACTAGCATCTAAGTATTTTATTTTTTCTGTCTTTATGATATATACTGTACGTACTATATACTTCATATAGGTAGTAAAGATAAGTAAAGATCTGTCAAAGTACTGCTGGTAAGATTTAATATTTTATATTAACACACAGCAGTTAATTGTTTTGAATTCAATAATTTTTTTGTTTTAATGAAATAGTGATGAAACTGTGAAAAAAGGTTTTCTGTACATTAGTACTAATTTGAAAAAAAACTTGGTTTAAAAGGGCTGATTTTATCAGGAAATATCATGATTGCACAGTTTTAAAAGCAGGTATGGGCCCATGTGTGAGCCGTACACCAGCATGGTGTTAAAACTTTCCTATTTTGTACTGTTGAATAGATTCATAGTTTCTGGAATTTATTTCAAATTTAATTTCATAGTCTGTTCATAACTTTGGTTATAAGCTCCTTATTTATTTATGTTTTTACTCTTGAATTGCTAATTTTTAAAAATTTTAAAGTTCTTAAACTAGTTGTGTACTTATATAATCTCTTATGGAAGGTTTGCTAAGGCAAGGCATCTTATATTTAAAAAGAGAAGGGATGTGCTTCATGTGTGCTCAAAGTTTGCTTTTATTGTAGTGTATGATGATTAGGTTTTTTTTTATTAGTTACACTGTACATGATAGCTCATCTCTTAACATGTCAATAAAGGTCTTCAGTACATCACTTCTCAGTTCTCTTATCATCATCTAGTCCAAATTTACCAAAATATACCTTTATGTTTTACTTAGAAATATTTGATTCAAGCTTAATGTATGTAGATTTTCCAGTTAATGCAATATCTTTTGATGCATTATGGATCATAATGCCAATCATACTAATGCAGTTTTTTTTATTAAATATGTATCAAGACAGTGCTTATCATATTTAACACTTGCAAGACACAAAGGAAGAAATCACTGTAGCCTTTGTATATATAATTTTAAGAAGTATGCCTCGTTGCAATCTTACTGGGAAGCTGTGATTTAAACAAATAACAGACCATACCCTGAAAGCCCTTAGCTTTTACAGAACATAAAGGTTTAATGTAGCTCCACCAAAGGTGCATTTTTTTGTCAAGCAAAATAGCTGAAAAGGGACCTTGTTTTGACCTATGAGGAGTTTAATGTAGGATCTCATTACAGTTAGCACAGACGTGTGAATAATTTTAAGTACCCTTTTTAAATATCCTGTAATATTTTTCTTTTCAGTTAGGATGAAGTTAAGGTATTTACAGTTTCAATATTTAGTCATAATATGTACTATGGCTCCTTCTCTGAATAGAACCAATTTATAGCTTTTTGAATAAGTGTATCTCTGATCTAATATGAAATGTATAAAGATATTACTTGGGATATACATATAGTTTTATTTAGTTCAGTGTTTCCCTTGTGTTAGAATATGCAATGTTTCACATGTAAGATGTCAGGATGGTCGAGTGATCTGTATTATAGTATTTGCATTAAATGGCATTTTTTAGGAAGATTTAAAAAGTAAATATCAAGTAAGTATTGCTTTTAATTTTCCTTTTTTGTACTAAATCTATCACTAATAGAATACTAAAAACCTTTTAGCAATGTACTAAGGAAGCAGGTCACTGGTACCAGCTACAAGATACCTTGATACAGACCAAAACAGAAATTGGTTCTGGTACCAATGTTCTTCATAGAGGGCCATGGTTTGAGTGTGTGGAGAGAACACTCAATCATAGTAGTAGTAGGATGGAGGCCAACAAGACGAATAAATTCATGCAGAAAGGGTAATGACTGATTTTGATAAGATGGGAATTCAGGCAGAAGACAAGTGAGTAGACTCGGCTGAATATATAACAACAATCTTACGTGAGGTTAGGTTCCAGACCTCATAGTGCAAGTTGGATTTTTGGATAAGTTTAGCGCAGTCTCTAAAAATGCTAATAAACGCTTATTTCTAAGAGTTAGAACACTAAACATGTCCCTAATTATGCTCCCCAAGTATTAAGGTAACTTTTAAATGAAATAAAATTTCTGTAATTTCATTTAAAGGCTTAATACATTACCCTTAAAAATAAGTAATTGGTAAAAATATAGGAAGTGTGTGAAGAATACATGTACTATTTCTCTCTTCTTTCCCCTTCCAGCCGATCTATTTTTAGAAGTCTTCTCAACTTTATTCTGTCTTTCTATCTTTGTTCTGAAATTCCTTTCCTTGAACAAATAGTGCTTTTAATTTGGACTTATACAACTCTTAGTTATTTCTGTTTTAGACCTGAGCATTTACAGTTCTAGACAATGAATGTAAAATTAAGAGGAGGAAGAGAAGAGTTATCCTTACTTAAGAGAGTGAAATTATTTATGTATTTCAAACATCCACTGGCCTGATAACGGCAACACACCCCTACCTATCACATTAAATTGACATATTTGACAGCTCTGGCTTGGAGCATCTCTTAGAGTTAAAAGCAAAGGATGAAGGAAAGATATTTTCATACAAAATTTTTAATTACAGTTATATTATTTTTATTAATTCATATTATTTGAAAATATAAATAAACACATGTACCATAAAAATTCCTTCATCCTAGATCTTCATAAGAGTGAAATTAATTATGAATTACAAGAATCCTGTGACTTCCTAATCCAACACTCCCCCACCTATCACATTAAACATATATTTGACACCCCTGGTTTCCAGCAAGTTAAACGAAGATGAAGGAAGGATATTTTTTAATGTACTGTCACATACACACAAATGTTGTAATTACAGTTATGTCATTATTATTATTATTTAATCTTATTAATATTTGAAAATATCCACATACATGTACTATAAAAATCCTCTCATCTCAGAAAAAGAGAATTATTATTATTATTATTTAATGTTATTAAATTTACACACAACCTATAAATTACATACAAAATTAAACACTTTAGCAGGGTTTCTCAAGGATTCTGAAATGTTTGCATCTGTGAAAAACGGGTGTATGACAATTTAGTTTCAATGAAAAGTTTGCGCTATTATGAAATGGCACAACTTCAATCACGTAAGACAGGTATTATACTGTTCCCCAAGACCGGATAAACTTTAAGGTCATCCAATGTAACAAAAGAAAGAAAAAACACTGGAAAGAAGATGATTTGTAAATGTTCAAGGTATAAGAAAAAACACCAAAATATTTTCTGTACCTTCCACTGGAAGTTGAAAGTGAAAATTCCCAACCCTGTGCAAGGCTTCTTTTTCATGACTCGTAAAAATATGCTCACATAATATCAGAAAATATGAAATAAAATTAGCAACAATTCCTGAGTATATTTAGGGTAAAATATTTGCAAGATGTTCTAGGACGGGGAAATGTATTATCTTGTGGGGAAGCGCAGGGATAGACCTCTTTTATACAAGGTACAACAGAAAACTGGAAGTATATTGTTCACTGGTGCCGGACACATATGCAGTGGCAGAGGATGCCCTGCAACATCCATAGGACAATCTGGACATATACGCTTTTTCTTCTCTCTGTCTGATCAGTCTTGTCCTGAACAAGGTGATGAAGTCCAAGAATCTCGGGGTGACTGGTCGCTCCTTTGTGGCCTTGGCCGGAATAGTTCCCGGCCCTGCTATCTCTGCTGGTAGAAGTTCCCAGAGCTACCTCCCTGGCATAATTTAATATGTCAACCCCATGTAGAGAGGTACCAGTGTTGCCATAGCGCGGAGAAACGACCAAAAGTGCGGAGAAGATTCGAGGGGGAGTCATTGAATGCAGAGCTGAGGTCTGCACTCCTCACGTATGCGGCGCTGTAGGTCCGCATATATATATGCTTTTAAAGCTTTTTCCCATTAATAAAAAATGATTAAAATTAAATAATTTTTTAAAATACTAATATTTTTGAGAAATTAACCATTTTCACTAGCTTCGAGTGTTCACGCGCCAATATCAGTTAAGAACCGATTTTGACAACAGCAGATGACGTAACCCAAACGTGATGTCTTACAATGCATTCATTCTTTAGGTCTAGCAATCTTCAATTTGCCTTTGTAATTATATATATAGGTTAGTAAAATTTGTAAAATTTGTGAATTAATCTTAGGGTGAAGACTGACTTACATTATTGTAAACTATACTTATGTTTTGTGAGTTTTTATTTATTTATTTATTTATTTTAGAAAACATCTGCAAATATGTATTAGGCAATTGCATTAGTTGAAGTGATTAAACTGATTATAACCGAATAAGTTTGGATATCAGTTTGCTAGGAAGTGGTGTATTATACTCTTGGATTTTCTTTATATTAATGTAGCTTATTGATGAAAAGAGAACCAATTATGATGTGCTCTTTTCGAATTTTTTGAAACTCATAGCCCTGAATAGGGCATTCGTTTGGCTTAGGATTGCCACATGTATACCATAAATCATGCATACTATGCTGCCCATTCTCTTGGGGAAATATCTCTTTTCAAAATATCCGCATCATAAAAGATGGCATATAGACCTACATGTTTCATATCGTTTTTGTCAGTTTACAATGCTTATGACATTGATTTTAAGCCTAACATACAGCATATTACCTAAAGTGACAAATGTGGCTTAAAAAAGAAAAAGAATAAACTATTTATGAATATCGAAGGATTTATGGAGCTTGTCAACTTACTCTGTGGGGAACGCAAAGAAATGAACGAAAAACAACCGTTTTTAATAATGAAATACATTTCAGTGCAGTTTATTTCGTAACTTCCACTTTTTGCTGAAAACTATATGAATAAATTTACTTCCCCGTGTTCACTTTGTAGCGTAATTTATGCATCAAATCATATATAACAATCATAACTATGAAACAGATATATCGAATGTAATAAATCAGCTTCAAGACTGAACACTGTCCGCGTATCTCGTTCGATTCTAAATTTTACTATCATTAAAGTTACGTAATGCTTCAAAAGATATGAAGCAAATGAATTATCGTTAAGGGGAAAATCTAACTCTAAAAAGGTTTAATTAGTAAACCGGTATTTCTACAGAAGCAGTATGCACGGACTGCAAGGAACGTTACCGCGGATACGACATCCACTAGGGATTGGGGCGTCCAATGTATTTCGCCGTGCTTAGTACTGGCCCCTGGGGGGTTAATTACAGTCTTCCAAATAAATATTACTTAAAATTCCTGTTCAGTAGGTGAAACTGCATAGAAAAACCGCAACTGCCATAGTCTAGGCCGCCGCGGATAAGTATCCTAGATCTACCTATATAATATAACCAGGGTGACTATTTCGTCTAGTTAGTGTAGCAAAATATCTGTAACATTGCTTGGCAATTAACACTACACCTCCCGTGCGGAGCTAGTTCCGCGGTGATGTGCGGACTTCGTGGCAACCCTGAGAGGTACCACCAGTCAGTGCAGTCCTATCTTTTCACAGGTGGAGACATTCAAGTATCTCCTGCAAGTGAGAGACTTTTCTCAAAAAGCAGTCTCAGATGTCAGGATATATTAGTAAGTCATTGATGTGTGTGTCCCAGGAAAGGTAGTGTGTCTACTGTGATTGGTGTCATAGACAGGGTATTTCTCCACTCGGATCTTCTATTCAACAAATAGCTGATTTTTTTAGTATTCCTGGGAGCAGAAAAACGTGTGTGTGTCAGCCATAAAGGGTTATAGCTTTAGTGCTAAGGATGAAAGACTAATATTTCTGCTTCTTGGGAAATATCTTTGTTGACTAAGAGCTTTGAGCAGTCCTTTTTCCCCTAGATAACTCAAATTTCCCAGCTGAGATTTAACTGTTATTGTCTAGCCTTATGAGGGCTCCCTATGAACTGTTGCAACAGGCTACAGATAGAAACTTGATCTTTAAAGCAGTTTTCTTGCAGGCCTTAGTATCAACAAAAAGGGTAGGAGAGCTACATGGTCTGTCATATGACTTAAAACACAACAGGTTGGAATTTTTTTTCTCATTCCCGAGTTCAGTGCTAATACACAGAATCCAGAAATTATTAATGACAGATTTGGGAGACTTTGTGGAATGACCATGACAAAATGATGTTATGTCCCGTCAGAACACTGTGTGCTTATTTAAAAGAACTCTAAGACTTCTTTTTTTTTTTTTAGCACAGGCCAGGTCATGAAGTATCCAAGAATACAGTTTCATTTTGGTTAAGAGAAACAATCCAGAATGCCTGTTCAGCAGAAACAAGAGAGTCAGATAATGTCGTTTGGGCAAGGATGTTGCCTATAGGTCCTTGGACACTTCTTCCTTGGGTCCGGTGGTGGCTGCTTAAGTTGTGTAGCTCATCCAGTGCCCCTGGCTGGTCAGTTTGTATCTAGTTTAAGATTGAGGGTATAAAAGTAAAATCAATAAGATAATTTTTTTTTTTTTTTTTTTTTTTAACCAACAGGCAGTAAGGAGAGAGTACCATCATAAGCTAGAACAGACAGGATACAGGTGAGTGAAGTGGGTAGTGGCCATGATGTTAGAATGAATATTAATGTAAGATATTGCAATACACCACCTGTATTAGCCCTAGTCACTGACCAGCTCGAACTATATCCCTACATACTTACCCATCTATTGGGTAAATTTTAACTGCCAGCGCTGCCAATGCTGCAGGTAAACACCGTTTACTGAGTTACCTGCACTACCCTTGGCAACACTGCTGCCAGGACCAGGCGATAGAGCACTCGCCTTTCAATTGCTCTTTGTTTGCTTGCCGGTCAGGGCGTATCTTGCTGCAAGTGAACTGTTTTGGTTTTGTTGCCCAATACCCATAGCCTTGATTAATCTGCTTTTGTTGACGACCTGGATTACCCTTTGGATTTTTCTACAGTTGAAGACTGTTGGAATCCGATCTGAAAATGGACACGCCCCAAAAAGAAACTCCTTCGCCCATCCCTCTGAAGCCCGCGTCGGTGGCAACGTTGAAGCAGTCTGGCAATGGCGACGTAGGAGCCCATCAGTCCTGCAACTCCTGCAAGAAAAGGATGAGTACCCTCAGACATGACAGACATTTGTTATGCATTAGTTGTAGGAAGGTGCAATGTAATCTTAAACAAAGATGCGACGAGTGTAGAGATCGTCATACCAGATGGATGTGTACCTTAAGCATAGGAAGGCATTAGCATCCAAGAATAAGCGTAGGCAGATAATAGAACCCAAGAAGTTAGAAGACAAAAATATTGAGAATGTTTTATTTAGAAAGTTGGAGGATAGGTTGTCGTCGAGCATTATGGAGGGATGATCTGTTTGTTTCATTTGACAACATGTCCGAGGGTTGAGAGAGAGAGGGCGTAATTGGTGGATGGATGGTTAACTATTGTATCGGCTGTTGGTGAGTTCTGGGTTGTCTGCTGGTGTGGTTGCCGTGTCAGTCAGAGAGGCAGTCTGAAATCAGAGCTTGTGATGGACATTATAGTTGGCAGCAGTCTTGTAAGAATTTCTTGATGGTCTGTTGTATTGTGAGTTATTGATTTGTTGTTTGCATTGTTGTTGATGTTGCATGCTTGAGTTGTGTTGTTGTGCCTGTGTTGCTGAAATTGTTGTGCTTGTGTGTTGGAGGGTTGTTGTGCTTGTGAGTTCTGTTCTGTTGTAGATGAGTTGTTGGAGTTGTGAGTTGTTGAGCATTGTTGTGGTTCCTTGATATTGTAGGTGGTTGTATTGGCTTGTCATGTTATTGTTTATTGATGTTGTTAGTGATTGTTTGCGCAGTGGTCTTTTGTTGGGTTTGTTGTTGAATTGTTGTATGGTTGTGGTTGTATGTTGTTGAATTGTTGTATGGGGTTGTTAGTGTGTTGTGTTACAACAGCCGTATCTGGCGGACAGCGCAGAAGAAAGAAGCAGGTAAGAGAACATATACTCGAATACACTACCTTCAAAAGGGCACAACATAAAATTGGTGCCAGCAATTGTGGAATATCCTTCATGTGGTCCGTTTTCATTGATGCATTTCTGAAGGCGTTCTTTGAAGTTGCCCCCACTCTCTCCAGCATTGCTCTGTTAATTTGGGCAACTTCTACACGAATAGCTTCTTTCAAATCCTCCAGTGTATGGGGCATATGCTCATACACACATGCCTTGAGGTATCCCCGCAAGAAATAATCACAAATGGACAATTCAGGGGACCAAGAGGGCCAAGGAGTGTCAGCAAACCTGGAAATGAGGCCCCCTCTTTTAACTTTGTAAAGTTCTAATTAGTGGAAATAGTTGAAGTTTCATCCAAAATGGACCAGTATTAAGAGAGATATGACAAGTTTCATAATTGAGCAGCTGCCATATTTGATGACGTCATAACTGGAAAACCTACCAGATGGCAGGTGTCCACCCAAGTCAAATATACTTACTAAGACACCTACTAAGCATTTTTGAAGTAAAATTCTCCATACTCAAATTTTCCTACAGAACCATGCCCAGCACCTGGACTAGTAGTGCATTCCATGATGGAAAGCGTTCGGCTTAGAAACATTGAGTGCAAAAAAGATACACTCGAGCATCTGCATTTTAACCTTGGATAGATGCGACGGGTTGTGCACAACCCGAGGAGTGTTTAAAAAAAATCATGCTTTTTTTCCCATAAATCATGGTCTATCTCGAATCTGAGTATGATCGAAAGACAAAGTTATTAAGTAGTGATTTCCTGTCTATCACTGTTGATACTGGTAATGTTTTGTATTGTTGGAAACTGTGGGTGGATGGTGTGTGTACCATATGCATGCCATTAGTTGTGGCTGAGATACCTTATAGGGCCGTTTGTCCAATTTCCTTCGAATGCCAATTTCTCAGTTTGCATTTTTTTCCAGTTCTCATCAACAATGGCCAGCAGGCAGTATTCTCTGGGCATGGATGTCATCAACTTACTTCTAATTGAATTATAAAGTGATGTTGATGATAATTTGAGGTTGCTGACACCTCTATGGCAAAAATCTTGAGTGTGTGAGAAAGGGTTGGAGGCAAAGCAGACGACTTTGAAATGACTACAAGACGAGAGGGCAAGATGGGGGGAGGGGGGAGTAGGGGGTCCATGCCTTTTCTGGTGACAGATTACATCAGCTTATGTCAATAAACCATCGACACACTCCAGAGAGCGAGAGAGAGAGAGAATAACATTTCTGAGCTTTATCTTATGACAAAGCTTCCTAACTGCAATAATGGCTATTATTATTACTAAAAAAAAAAGAACAATAGATTCACCATAGCAAATTCAATTTATAGTTTTGTTAGTGCAGGTCAGATAGTTCAGGTGGCAGATTTGGCAGTCGAAGTTGGTGTGGATTGTGGCCATTTTGTTAACATACCCAAAAGGTGAGTTGGCATATCTCTATATATTCTTGTTTTCTATAAAATTTGTGATATGTTGGTATATTTTCATGCATAAATATATTTTATAATAGTTACAATGATTTCTATAAAAAATTTTCATGGTAAACCTAAGAGGTAAAAAAAATTACTGTTAGATTTTGCCCCTGATATAATAGTAAATTACATCTTACTGCAGATCTTTTTACATAATTCTGTGCTAGGATAATATGAGTTTTTTCCATAAAATAATTAGCCACTTCCTATTTCATTTAGGTACCAAAAAAAAAATTCGTGAAATTTTGACAATTTTTGGGGGCCAAAAAAACTTACCATTTTTTCTCTTTTCAGATTTTGACTTCTATGGGTCCGACACCTTTTCTGACAGTCACATATTGTAAATAGTAGTTTTAGGAAGGATTCCCTCAATTTTTGTGTGTATATAGCTTATTTTGTATTTTTTGTAAATATTTTTGTAAATTATTTTTTGTATATACTTATTTTTTTAATATACTTGTAATAAATATTTAATTTGTAGATGGGTATGATTTATCTTTTCAGTAGTTTTTATCAATGCTTAAATTGATTTTAAGAAAATAAAATGTAGAGCATTCCAGTAAAAATAAAGTTTTCACAAATTTTTCTGGGCTCTCGGGTGGAGCTCAACCCGCACGCACCTTTAATGGGGTACCGGTACGCGAAACTTATCCAGGGTTAAATAATTATGGCCAATGGGGAAGTAGTCACTGGTATATGAATCATCCAGGACATTCCAATCAAGTTTTTCACCAAAGTTGGTTGAACACCGCGAGATATCTACAGGCAGTCACAGGTTATCGGCAGATTCGATTATTGGCAATCCGGTTTTAAGGGGCTTGTCTAGCGCCATAAAATCGGCAATTTGTGGCGCCATAACAGGACAAGTTCCGGTTATTGGCGGCATAAGGGTTCTTATGGCACACCATAAGGCTGCTTATGGTGCCAATAACTGGTTATCAGCGCCATCATAGTGCCATAAATCACAGTTTCGGCTAATGGCGGTTTTCGCTTATCGGCACACCCCTGGTAATGGAACCCCTGCCGATAACCAGGGACTGCCTGACCTGAAGAAAAGGGTATTGGAGAAGTATGTTGGCATATCACTTTCATTTAGGCAGCATAGGTCATGTTCCATTACGTATTTCTCTTTGTTCCCAGCGTGTCAGCGAGGTGGTGGTTGTCCCAAAGGGGCCTATGAGCATTAAAGTCTCCTACTGTAAGTAGGGGTTTGTGTAGATTATTAATAAATTTTGGAAGATCACTGAAACTTTAATTAAAATTTGGTTGGTTGTACAAGTTACAAATACACTGAACATATTTTTTATTTGACATATGTATATAATTTGATACTTGTTATCTGATATTATTGTAATTGTATGTTTAATTTCCACTGTCAGTTGGTAAATAACACAATTTTGTACTGTTGAATATTTGTGGGGTTAGATCCTATGTGTTGTAGGCATATACATATTGGGTTGTGGTCTCATAGGATTCTTTGTGATTCAAACAGACACAATCGGCTTATGAGGCTATTTATATTCCATTGCATAATTTTATATTCCATTACTAGGAGGAATTGGTGTTAAACTCTGTAAACTGATTGCCGATTTACTTTGTCTCGAAGTTTATATGAGTTTGAATTGATTTGTGGTTTTTTAATTGCTGTACTATTTGAATATTATTAGATTGTAGTCGCTTGTTTTTCATAATTAAATATTAATGAGTTTATTTATATTTTATAATTTCCTTTTTGTATTTTCAGGATCCAAAACAATTTTTGTAATTTAATAAAATTGTCTATACAATTTCTTATTGTGCCCTCTGTCTTAACGGGTGGGTAGTTGGTTATAAGTACTTATGAAGCACTCGTTACAACTACAAGTTGAAGCATGTTTGGTGTTGTTATTGACTCAATTTCTTTGATCTAAGCATTTGATCTTTTAGCTTTAGAAATTTCTGATTTTGTACTTCTATTGGTCCTTTTTGATAGTGTGAGGGCTAGAAAAAGATAACTAACCTCTGGAGCTTTATTGGTCCAAACAGAGTTCAGGACAATACTGGATACAAGTGATCCTTACCAGCGGGAAGCTGCAACTGACTCTCCAAGAATATGGCTGGCCCATACATACCCTCACAAGATGGATAAATATATATAGGGCAATAGATATTTTTCTATCTTCAAAATACAATAGTACAAGCACCCTGTTCTTTTGTGGGAGCTGTCCTAGCGAAGATATGAATACAACAAAATACAAAAAAAGAGAAAATAACATAATAATTAATACAATCCTCCCAGCATTACTGAAATACGACAGATTACAGAATTCAACATAATTAAATCTTATAATCCCCATGCCACACAGGTGGCCTCCTGCATCTCTGTTGTCGAGGTTCCGGGATAGATTCTGGTTCCCGGGAATCCCGATCCGCAGGTACTGATGACGCTGGTGCCAATGAGGCACGAAGGTGGCGCCTGTTGCCTACTGACACCCGACCACTTCCATCCAACCGTACACGGTACTAACAGTACCCGGTTCCAATGACTTCTATGACTTCTAGGTTTCAGAGTCCCTGAGTTTCTTTCTGTTTTCATTCTTTTCGGCCATTTTCAATTCTCTAGACCTAAGAGATTTATTCCAATACTTATTTACTCGGTAATACTGGCAGGCGATGGGCATCTACCAGTAGCTAACTGAGCTGGTGACACTTTTTCTCCATGCAATGGCGTATTGTGATACTGCAAGAGGGCTCTGACAACCTGATCCATATCCAGACTACCTCCCGGCCTAAGTGGTCACTGATGGTGAGTTTTGCTACTTTGACACCTGCCTCTGCACGCCCATTTGATCAGGATGGCATGCCCCATCTAATTACTTAGGAAATTTCTCTTCTCCTCACTCAACAAATTGGTTCCACCATTGGTAGCCAGCTCCTCTGGGGCACCCCATCTGATAAAAGACCCTCTGAATTTATGAGATGTCCTGACATGGCAATATTAGGCAGATGTGCCACCTCTACCCAACCAGTCAATCTATCAGCAAAAGCCAAGTACAGTACGTGCGTCCATGGACCTGGAAGAGGTCCGCCACAACCTATTGAAAGGGGTACTCTGGTGGGGGCGTCATGATTAAACGTTCTTGCTGTTGCGATGAGGTGTGCATCTCACTTTGCCCTTTGATGCTCCAAGTCACCTGTTATGCCCGGCCAATACACCGACTAATGGGCCCTTCTTAACATAGAGTCGAGACCTTGATGCCCGCTGTGCATGTTAGCTGCTACCTGCTGCCTTAAACTTTCTGGGATGACTGAACGTACACATCCTTGGTCATAGGTGTATGTTATCAGTTCGCCTGATACCGCAAACTGTTCTCGCTCACCAAAGAAAGGTTTTAAACACTCAAGCTCTTGACTCTTACTCTGAGGCCAATCCCCATCATAAAGTCTCATCAGTAGTAACTGGTACACTGGGTCATCTCGAGCGGCACTGAGGACAGTTTCTTGATCCATTACGACAACGTCCTCCACCTCAAGCATTGCCACCAAGGACGTTACCATAGCAACTGTGAGTCATCGCCGGGTTCCAAATCTTCATTCTCTGGCTTGGCATGGAGGGAGGGGTAGCGGGAGAGTGTGTCGGCCACACAGTTTCTTTTTCCAGGCAAATATTTAATGCTGAAATAATACTGCAATGTCTTTTCCTTTAACCTAAATAATCTGGAATTAGAAATATCATTTAACTCCCTGTTACCAAACAGTTTCACTATGTCAAATTTGGACAACCTGACAAGAAAAGCCTGGCTTTTTTCAGACACCATACTACCACTAGGGCCTCTCCCTCGACCGCAGCATACCCTGCTTCTGTAGGGGTGAGAGGCCTGCTGCCACATAACCCCAAACGCCATCCCCCTTGGCAACAGAAAGGGGTGTCCACCGTATCACAGTTGCAATATAATATTGTTGCATTACCATAAATCCGATACCCTCTCTACATCAGTCTGTCACTGCAGCCGTCAGCCTTGATTTGTCATAGTACATCAAGCCTTCTTTGGCTAAATGACATAAAGTACTCTTTGCCTTCTCAAATTCTCGTTGCAGTTAATCATCCCAATAAACTTTTTTCTTTGATGGCTTCTTAAGCAGATCCCTAAACGGAGCCATCACAGGGGCTGTGGCCATCAATGGGGCCAGCTGATTCACTAATTTATGCCATGCATGAATGTCAGTTATTGATGGCTCCGACGGCATGGGGAAATCCTTGACAGCCGATAGCCTATCAGCTGTTGGTTGGTAGGCATCCCAACCCAACTGATAACCCACAAATTCTACTTCATGTTTACAAAACTTGAATTTACACGGATTTAGTGTGATCCCATGTTTCTCACACACCTCCAAAAAATCAAACACATGCCAATACACTTGTTCAACACTCATGTCATATTAGTAGGGTATCATCAATGCACTTTTACTTTCTGGCAACGTTTGCTATGACATCATCGAAACATTTCGTGTATGCGTCCAGAGCCGCACAATGGCCCATGGGGGTACGTATGTACTGATATCGTCCCCATGGTGTAATAAAGGTAGTCAACCTCCTACTCTCCTCATCCAGTTCCACTTGATGAAAACCAAAATATGCATCAGCCACTGTTTTAAAAGTGTGAGGCAGGACGTTTGAGACCATATCAAAGAGGGCAGCTGTGTGGTGGGTTTCTCGTAAGTATACAGCATTTAGCGGTGGAAAATCCACTGTCCGTCTAGGCTGGCCATTTTTTTTAGCCAGTTACTAACATCCTAGGACACCATTTGGTGGCCTCACCAGCGGGTACTTTGCAAATGATACCTTGGATTACGTCTCTCTCTAACTGTTCCTTCACCTTATTCTCCCAATGCTTGGGAACAGGCAACGGTGTATGAAATGCCACAGGCTTAGCATTTGGCACATCATACGGTGTTGGGGACCTTCCATCACCGGGAGGGGCCACTGGCTCGTATTAAATGTGGTGGCCGAAAAACGTTGCAAGAGCCATTCCTGCAATTGGTTGACATTCATCTCGACCAAAGGGAAAGGTGGGTTCATCTTGTTTGTAGGTGGGGCCAAGACCGTTGGGATACTGCCTGACTAGGCCAATGAGGCTGATGGACTATCCGTCGGGGGACCCACTGATGCGACATTGCCAAAGGTACAAGCAATTTCACTGTTCTCACAGACACTAGACACCTTAGCATACGGGAAATCTCTTGGCATTAAAACATAACTCTTTACATGAATCTAAAGATAAGAAAACACAAGATGATGATTTAGCAAAATAAACCATCTGCTCACACTTCACAGAACCTATTTTAATGCAACACAAGGTCCCTTCCCATACTGGTACTGCCTTCCCCACAATGTCCACCAACTTCACCTTCAGTTTTTGCAACTGACCCTCGCTCAACCCCAATAAACTAAGATGCTGAGTGCCAGCCACACACACTTCTGCCCCAGTATCGGCCACTGCCATTGCCTGACACCATTTCCCATTGCTAGGGATGCAAATATCTATCCTCACCTTAGGCAGGTTACTAGAACCAGTACATGACACTCTTAACAGTTGCCAAAGAATTTTTATCCCCCTGAATTTTCTTCTTTCCTTTCAGGCAACGCCTGGACAATTACCCTTTACCACCACAATTAATGCACTCAACATCCCTTGCCGGACAGGCTTGGCATCCCTGCCCATGATACCTGTTGCAACTACTACACTTAGACCTATCCTTTGATGGGCCCCTCCACTGCTTACCTATGCCTGCAGCCCCGACCTCTGCCGCAGGTGGCTCCTCTTCATCAGACAGTTCAACTGCCGCCGCAAAAACATTGGGTTTACCCCCCAATGAGTCACGAGCTGCTGCCTCGAATGCTAAGCATTTCATTTTCAAATCCTCCAAAGACATACTCATTTGCTGACTGATACAACTCTCTTTTCAGCATAGGGTTATGTAGGCCAACCATTGTCTTCCTAACAAGGATATATTCTGCTAAGTCACTAGAACACAACGGGCACTTAAATCTGCAATCAACTGCCTGTTGAAGACACTTATTAAAGTAAACTTTAATGGATTCCTCTGTTGACTGATGGCTACTAAAGAACGTGTCCCATAGCACACCCTGGTTAGACGACGACGTCACCAGCTCCTGTATTGTATCCAGCATCGCCGAGGGCATCATCGCAAATATTTCATCTGATGACACCTTTCCTTCCAAAGAAAACTGCAATTCAGCATCGCACCAGAGACGAAGGTGCATGACGGCTTCCATTCCCACCCATTTGTTCAGGTGAAGCCAACACTCTACTGACCTCCTCCAACTTCGGAATGCAGACAGGGACATGTCTAACTTGGACTGCGGAGGTAAAGAAGTATTCCCTTGAAGTGCTGATAACTGACGTGTCAATGCCTCAATCGCTGCTTGTTGAGACTGCAATGCACGTGAGATCCTGCCGGCTCCTTCTGCCGGGGCAGCCGGCAAGTTTGCAGACCTTGCGGGCATGGCCCTTCGCACATGCCAACTCATCTTGATTAAGTCCTTGGTTCTTGATTGTCACTGCACCATGTGAGGGCTAGAGAAAGAGAGCTAACCTCTGAAGCTTTACTGGTCCAAACAGAGTTCAGGATAATACTGGATACAAGTGATCCTTACAAACAGGAAGCTGCAACTGACTCTCATTGCTGTGCCGTGCAAGGTATACCCTCACATACAGTACTCCCAAGAACACGGCTAGCCCATGCAGATTGTGACAAGGAATGTTGATTTGAGGGGTTATTTGGTTTATTTTTATCAGTGTAATATTTGGGTCTTGTGGATGGTTGGTGTGAGTTGGTTATATTTTGGTTAAGTTTAATGGTATGATTTTCATTAGTATTATAATTATAATATAAGGGAATGCTATCATCAGTATTGTCTGCTGGGAATTGTAAAGAGTGATTAAATGATTCTTTACTATCCAAATGATGATTGTATGATTGGGAATGAGGGTAACTGTGTAGTATTTCCATTTGTGATGAGATTAGTACAAAGCCTTTTTTTTAAATGTTCTCTTGGCGTAGTTGTTTCTTTCAATTGACAGCAATTTTCAATATTCAATTTTTTTCCCTTACCTGGGGTTCATTCCAGTATATTCTCTTCTTGTCAGTTCAGTTATTAATATTACAGTGGTACCTTGTTTGTCGAACGATTCTTATGATTAAATTTTCGTTTTTCGAACAAAATTTTCGAGAAAATTTTGTATCGTTTGTCAAACAAATGCTCGTACTTCGAACTGACTGATTATTTAGTTTATACTTGTATTCGACGGCCTACTGGGTCTTACAAGTTAAACTGTATTAATTTTTTTTTTCATTTACAATATATAGTTAATGATAACAATATTCGACAAAATAAATACTGTAATAGTAAAAAGCATTTAATATAAAATTTAGCTTTCAATATAACATTTAGCATAAAAGATGCATAAAATCATACGTAACTGCGGTGGTCACGACCAGCTGACTTGAGACTGAACGGGGGAATGTTGATATGTTGAGGAGAGGAGAAGAGAGAGTTAAAATATTACTGTATGTAAAAGCAATAACAATTCACATAAAAAGGGAATTTCCCAATAAATTTAACAAAACAGTAAATGAAAGAACAAAGCTTTTCAAAATAGAATTTAGCACAAATGATTAACAAAATTATTCGTCATTGCAGTGATACACTGCTAACCTGAGGTAGAGTAAGGGAGCATTTATATTTTTGAGGAATAATGAATAAATGATTTTAAGTTATCGTGGTCTTGGTATAGTTGAGAAGAAAAGAGACAGTAAAATCTTTACTATAATATGTATGTAAAAGCAGTACCAATTCACATAAAAATAAAATTTTATTTTACAATAAATTTAACATAATGAAAAAATATGAAAACAATCAAGTGCAATACAGAAAAAAGTCTTAATTGAGCCAGTGTTCGGTGCGGCGAGTGAGACAGTTTAGTCGATAAATGTTAACAAAACAGTAAATGAAAGAACAAAGCTTTTCACATTAAAATTTAGCACAAATGATTAACAAAATCATTAGTCATTGCGGTGATGATACACAGCTAACTTGAGGTAGAGGGAAGGAGCGTTTATATTTTTTAGGAATAATGAATGAATGATTTCAAGTTATCGTCGTGGTATTGTTGAGGAGAGAAGAGACAGTAAAATCTTTACTATAATATGTACGTAAAAGCAGTACCAATTCACATAAAAAAATGATATTTCACAATAAATTTAACATAATGATAAAACATAAAAACAAATGCAGTACGGTAAAAAAAAAAAAAAAAAAAACCTTGCTCGAGTCAGTGCTCGGTGCACTGAGAGAGAGAGAGAGAGAGAGGAGAGAGAGAGAGATGAACGGCTTGGCTTCCCACTGACTTATCAGCTGATCTGGGATGATTATTCGCCCATTTCTTTCACTTACACTCGATCTGCCTAAAACACTTATTTTTTTACGGTAAAATCTAGTGATAATTGCTTTTTACGATTTTTTTAACTTCTGTAAAAGTAACTCAGCTCTGTAATAAACAAACTGGCGCCACTTTTAGCTTCTGCATGGCTTGCTTGTGAAAAATTATTTTATCTCTTTTTTTTCGCATTCTTGACTTATAACTTATTTGTTTGCAAAATCCTCATGTTTGTTTTAAAGTCTGCCGTTTGCCAGCAGTAAGGTGATGTATTGTGACATAATTACTCCTTTCGTGCACTTAAGATCCAAGTGTAAACACGCTGATTACTCTCTCTCTCTCTCTCTCAGACATAATCGGACACACACACACTATCGATTCCCTTGAATGTCTTTGTACCTAATATGTGAATAAAATTTATTTTGTTATCAACCTTGGCATACTGCAACCCATTCGGTTTGCTCAAAGGGTTCCCGTCTCTCCTCCCTCCATCCCCCAGCCGGCCAGCGCCATTTTTACCAAACAGTTCGTAAATCGTACACAGAAAAAATAAAATTTAGAGAATTTTACTTCATATAACGTACTGTTTCATTACTTTACACTCTTAATTTAACTTTTGAACACATTAATAATAGAAAAAATGTGAAAAGGGGGACTTTTTGGGATGGGTGGAACGAATTATCCTGATTCCCTTTATTTCATATGGGGATATGTTTCATATTTCGAACAAGTCATACTTCGAGCAGCCATCTGGAACGGATTAAATTCAAAGTACGAGGTACAACTGTATTAGTATTTGATTCCTCTTCTATTGGAAATTATTTTCCATGGATATCTGAATCTTCAATGTTAGTACATATAGTGGTATTGGTAGATTTTGGATTTTAGTATTATTGGCATGAGAATTAGTTTGTATGTTTATATTAACTTGTTTGTAATTATTATGCTGATTGATGGTTTGATTTTTAGTTACATGAGAGAGTGGCTTTTGGATGGATTATTGACTCCTCTTACTTTTAGCTCAAGTCTAGCTTCCTTGACTGTCATTTCTGTTCTATTTATTAACAACTAAAGGTCTGTGTTATACTGGTAAAAGGAGCCCTCTTTAGATTTAGCGTAATGGGCTAGTCCACAATTGATACTTTTTGGGTGGATACAGTTCCAATTAGTGGTATGGTTATCTGATGCGAAGACTGCACATATTGCCTTATTATGCCATCTTTTGTATGTGTGTCCATACCTTGAGCACTGTGTATATTGTAGTGGTTTAGGAATAGATGGACGAACTTCTTAATTTTGACCAAGAATTTTTATTTCAAATGGGAGGTCTTGGCATGTGAATTTATTTTGGCAATGTTGATATTTCTATTCTTGTCTTTCCTACCTGAAATTGAGTATATTTCTAGACCGTGAATATTGTTATATCTCAATTTTAAAGAGTCTAGTAATAGTTTATGTGAAGAAAGATCTTGTTTGCTGATGGGTAGAATGACTGTACCTTGTACATAATTTAGTGTTTCGTGACTTGTAATCATTATTTTTATATTACCAATTTCCGTTATATTTAAAAAGGCAGTTGACTGCTTTTTGTTAGTTACTTGGATTAAACATTCCCTGTTTTTTATGTGTCTACATTCCCATGTCCCGTGTTGGATATATGTAATTTGTTTTCTAGTATAGCTGTTGGAATTTTGTTTTATCAGTTTTGAGGTCTAAAAATCTTAACCAGTTATCTGGTCCAGAAAGGTCACCAAAATACACCAATGCAGGATTCAGTCTGTAATTTTTTATTCTTTTCTTTTAGAACTGTTATATTTTTCTGTATTGGTGGGAGGATTACTTGTCTCTAATTCAGAATTATTGTTTATTATATATGGTTCTATAATTGTGACACTGGAATCTACCAATGGTTTTGTTTGTTTCTTTTTGAATTTCTGTGCATCCTCTAATGGGCGTTCTGGATTTGATATTTCACTTGGAACAGGATGTTCCTTTGTAGCATTTTCATTTTTCCATCATGGGGCCAAGGGGCATTTCAATCATTAGGTCAACTTTCCATAAAGCTTAAGGAGATAAAAATTCTGTAAATCTTGAAAAGATATCATTTGCGTTATATGAAGTTCAATCTTCCCGTCTTTTTAAACTACAATATACGTACGCTAACTTTTCCTCTTAAATTTCATGCTTGTGTAATGTGGCTCTTTACATAAAATTGTATCAATAAGAAAAACTGGGTTAGGTTCCCTGGTTCCATGGAAAAGGTCACTAAAAGCATACAGTTCACACGTAACAAAAAAACCTATCAACAACATTACCCTAAAACAAATAAATATACAATTATCCATTAGAAATAATTAAAGTAGAGGTGTCACCTAACACTAAAAAAAATTACCACTACAGATCTAGTTTTGTAAATTTTGGAAATTCATTCAACAAACCACCTACAGTTAAAGGGTGGCAAAGGTTATCTTTAGACTGAAAAGTAATATCTTGTCAAAAACACATCCATAAATCTTTGAATCTTGGATCAGCAAACAGTACAGACATATTCTTTAGCCCTGAAAGGGCCAGTCCATAAATGGTACTTGGGAATATAAAGGAGCTACTTCTGTAAAGGATGTCTCTTCTAATACAGAATCCTATTAACATTCTTTCATCCTCCTGATGCTGATATACAGTAAGGTGAAAGTCTCAAAGAAGAAAGGTGGAAGTATCACATAAAAATGGGGTACGTGCCTCCAAGAAATACGACAACAGGCCATTCAAGGAGGGAGAACCCTGTAGACTAAGCGACACCAAACAGCCGCCATCTTGGTTGATTCAGCATGTGAAACAAAGGAATTAAAAGGCGTAGCCTCCTCTCTCTCGTGAGGAGTATTAGAACATGAGAGAGGGGGCTACATTAAACATAACATCATCCTGTACAACTTCCGATACTTCCAACAACGAATCAATGGAAGAAAAGAAGGCGACAGGGGTCCTCTTGCAGAAGGGAAAGCGCTCGCTGCAGAGTAAGAAACCGAAT